>NC_141540.1:138876666-139043333 GCF_021556685.1 Rattus norvegicus
CCTCAGCCCATGGCTTCTCAGTGTTGTAGCCCAGCCCCTACCCTTCTAGGTTTCCCTGTACTCTGTACCTGCAACCAGGATCAGCTGTGGCCAGGAGTTGGGGGAGGGGTGGTGAGTGCCTCTCCTAGGTAGCTGTCCTTCCTTGCACCCTGGCTTCATCTGTCACACAGGCTGGATGTCTCTAGTGCTACTGCTAGATTTCAGCTTCTCAAGAGTAAAAGTGAGCTTTATTTATTTCTTTGTGATAACAAAGAGTCCTAGGTCCTTTCCTTGTACCACAGTGAAGTGTAACTACACTAATAAAAGCCAGCTGGCCACTGTGCTTTGGGTGCTGTCATTATCTTCCCAAGGGGACTGTGACGTCAGCCCTGCATCCCTCCCAGAGTCCCGGAGAGCAGCACACGTGACTGTCCTGTGCACTTCGGCTCGCTGCGGGGTGTTTGTTGGTTTTGGTTTTTGTAGCATCCCTTGGGATACCCACAACACAGGGGACTGACCCTCACGACCTCCCACTAGTCCCTCGATTGTATTGACAGCCAATATGATGTGCCTGTCTCCACGCAAGAAGTTATGGTTTATTTCTTGATCACGTACCCATTACCCAGTTGGACTTTGCCTAGCCATTCCACAGTCTCCACAAATCAGCATCCTTTTCAGCCCTTCCTTGGATGAGAGCAGATTCTGACAGATCTTTGTGGGGCAGACATGTACATTTTGTAAGCGTGGACATTAGAGATACCGGCGCTAAACCTGTGATGGTTGGAATACATGTTTTGGAACGATGTCAAATCTTACTTAGCTGAAATTTGTCTTCTGTTCCACAACAGAAGCTGTGTCCTCATTACTGAAGTGTCCACTGCAGTTGAGCTTCAGGATTGGGACTATACAGTGTACCCCAGGTTGACAGGAGCAGGCCTTACTCTTGAGGTGAAGATTAGCCACCGTACACTAGACTGTGACTCTGAGCTACACATAGGCCTATTCCTCCCCATCCATACCGCTTTCTTCCTTGCCTGCCGAAGCAGGGCATTTACAGTCCTGCAGTGGGTAGGCAGCCTTGCAGTAGGTATAATCTGGCTGTCTGAGGTGCTACTCTACATCCTTTTAGCAGTTCTAAATAGGCCACAGCCAGATGCTAATTGGCATTCTAAAGGCCAGAGAAATTAGCATTAAATGCCAAGTGCTGTGTTAGGCATTCTGCATGTTACCATTGAATCCCCAAAATAGCTTCATGAAGGGAACGCTGACAACCCTCTTCAGAGATGAGGACACTGTCTCAGAGTGATTCGTGTCTAGATTTTAGAGCCTCACAAAACTGAGAGTCAAACATTTTTTTTTAAAGCCAGGGGTGGTGGTACCTTTAATCCCAACACTCAGGAGGCAGAAGCAGGAGGATCTCTGAATTTGAGGCTAGCCTGGTTTACATAGTAAGTTCCGGGACAGACAGGCTACACAGAGAAACCCTGCTTCAAAATAATTTTTAAGATTTACTTTGTGTATAATGTGTATGAGTGTTTTGCCCACTTGTCAGTATGAATTCCACACACATGCCTGTTGCCCACAGAGGTTAGAAGAGGGTGTCAGACCCCCTGGTATTACAGACGGTTCTGATCCACCACGTGGGTGCTGGGAACTGAGCCCAGGTCCTCTGCGAGAGCACCAAGTACCCTTAACTGCCACACCATTTCTTTAATCCCAGTCAAACTGATCTTGAAGCCATTCTGCTCCTCATGCTACCCAAGCCTGACCAACTAAAACTAGGAAAAGGCAGTGGGGGGCTCCACGCACTGGGGCACAAGTGCAGCTGCCCTCGCTGACAGCCAGTCAGAACAAAAGTGACATTTCACAAAGAGCAGTATTTCAGGATCACAAGAAGATCTGAAAACAAATGTAGACAAAGATGGCATAGGGAGAAAAACCACCTACTAAGTACGTGCTGTCTTCCCAAAGTCAAAGAGCAGCGAGGCTGTGTCGACTGGATGCACTGTAGCCACCGACTGTAAGTAGGAAGTGACTGAAAAAACATGGAATCCACACACACAAGATGTCTCGTTCCCAAGTACTACAGGCATCAACGATGAGAAACAGAAGGGCATCTTCAGTGGTTCCCCTGCACACTGAAGAGCAGAATGGGCCTGGCTGCCTTTCAGAATGGCAGTGCCAAGTTTCATTCTAACTAATTCAGTCTTGGTGGGAAGAGTTTGGGGTTTAGCATTTAATTTCCCTGTTAGGCTGAGAGGCCCAGACTGCAGTATTGGATCTCAGCCTTGGAGACTTGACTTGCTGCATCTCTCTTATCTGGGTTTGGGGGCATTCTGAGGGAAGTGGAGGCTTTCCCCACACTGTGCCCTGGGGTAGGGGACTCTGAGGGAAGTGGAGGCTTTCCCCACACTGTGCCCTGGGGTAGGGGACTCTGAGGGAAGTGGAGGCTTTCCCCACACTGTGCCCTCACTCTCCTGCTCACTCATGTCCACAGTCACTTGCCGAGAGGAGAAAGGCATACGAAGAGCCAAGCAATTTCTTATAAATGGGCAAAAGAGAAAGCAGAGAAAAGTAGAAACTGGAAGTTGCCAAATTTGCTTTTAGAATTATTTATTCTTTTTTCAAATGGGCAAACCCAGCGACAGCAGAGAACAAAAGCAGGCACGCTGTTTTGAGTTAGTGGCAGTCTGAAGGTCCTATTCATCTGGGTGCAGTCTCCAGCCAGCTTTTTAGAAAATGCTTTCCAAACTTGCATACAGATCGCCTAAGGTCAAAATCAACTTCATCTAGTTTAAGAACACGAAAAAGGAAGAACATTGTTCACAAAACTGGGTCTTTTAGGGTAGGCGGCCAGTTCCAAAGAACCCCTTTTGTATTCTGTGTTCTGTCCCTAGCTCCACTTACCCCATTTTCTATAGCTCAGTAAAAGGCAAAGGTTCCAAGAGAGTAGGAAAAAACAGCTCGGAACTCTTAGGGAATGGGGCTCTGTGGAAAAGGCAGTGCCGCCCACCCTCCACCCTTACTAGAGAGACCTTCATGGGAGGAGCAGGGCCCTCGCTCTGCTCATTGGTGCAAAGGAGTTTTCAGGGAAAGCCACATTAGGATGGCCTGGCAATCCTGGGACTGCTGGGAATCCTGCTCTTCTCCCTCGGAGCAGCCAGACATCCTGTGAAACTCACCGCTGGATGCCGAGCCCTGGGTACCATATGGAAAAGGAGTCAGGGCTCTTGAGTGCCGAATCCTGAGTCTATACCCCATCTGAATGAAGTTCAAGCACTCTTCCTTGGAACATAATTCTTGTTAATCGGAGTGTGGACTTCTTAAACTTCAGATCAACTACAACTCTTCAGAAGGAACTCCTTCACAATGCTCACCATGGCCCAGGAAGCCATGTATCTAAGTACTTTAGGTTCGCCTAGGAAATGCAGTCACACTGTTGACTAAAGTGTCCTGCAGGGATCTGGGGAAGACTTCTTTTGCAGGATTGAATATAAAAAGGCAACTAAGCAATAAAACAGCAAACAGAAGTGAGGTAACTTTTTTTGGTTTGGTTGCTTGGTATGGGAGGGGAGATGGTACAGACATTACTGTTATGTGTTGTCTCAAAATCTATAAACCACACAACAGGAACAAGTGCTTTTCTGTGTTCCACAACAAAGGGACAGAATTGAAAAGAAAACCTCACCCAGAGCTGCCTGCAAGATGGCAGAAACGTCCCCTACAGGCTACTCTAAGAGTAACAGGTATTCCTTCAAAGACGCTGGCAGTGGGAGACCCTTCACTGCATCGGGCAGATACTGGAGACCCAGGCTGCGGCGCACAGCGTAGCGGGCGAGGGTTTTAAGAGTTCCTGGTGCCGAGCACAACACAGTCAGTTTTTCACACAGCTGCTGGTCTTTGGTCACTTCTCGTGGCATGATGCCATTTTTTCTTAATTCAAACTGTCCAACAGCTCTATGGAGGAGCTCAAAGCAGGAGTCTTCTTTCTCTGTTCCCAGTCCTCTCACCAGCAGAGCCACCAGGCGGGAGATGGGTGTCTGGCCTTTTAGGTTGATGACTCTGACCTCAGCGCCATAGTCAAGAAGGATGCTGACACTCTCAAGATTTCCCTTCATGGCAGCCCAGCTGAGTGGAGTATCATTGTTGTAATCCAGGGCATTGACAGAGGCCCCGCTCTCCAGCAGGGCCCGCACACACTCGGCATTGTTCTTAAAGGCTGCCCAGTGAAGCGGGGTATCTCTGTTGCCATCCAGTGCATTGGGATTTGCCCCATATTCCAACAGGACCTCCACGCAAGCCTCATCTTTCTCTGCTGCATAGTGGAGGGCTGTTCGGTTGTAGCCATCCAGGGCGTTGACCTGCAGAGAGGAAGGAACTACTTTACACTGGGCAGGTTACTGGGGAGAAGATGCTGGCAAAGAGTACTGTACTCATTTTCCCACTGCCTTTGTCATGCAGTCCTCTCAACAATACATCCATTGCTGTGACGAGAAACCATGACCAAGGAAACTCTTATAAAGGAAACATTTAATTGGGGCTGGCTTACAGTGTCAGAGGTTCAGTCTATTATGGTGGAAGAATGTCAATGTCCAATCAGACATGGTGCTGGAAGGAGCCGTGAGCTCTACATCTTGATCCAGAGGCAGCAGAAAGAGACTACTATGTTTTATACTAAACATAGTTTGAACATATGTGGAACCTCAAAGCCCACCCACACAGAGATGATCTTCCTCCGATAAGGGCACACATCCTAATAATACCATTCTCTATGGGCCAAGCATTCAAATACATGAGTCTATGGGGGCCAAAACTATTCAAACCACCACATTCCACTCCCTGGTCCCCATAAGCTGTGTTCATAATATAATGCGAAATGTATTTACTTCAATTACTGACGTCCCCATAGTCTATCGCAGTCTCCGCAATGTTTAAAAAATTAAAAGTAGGGGTTGGGGATTTAGCTCAGTGGTAGAGCTGGGTTCGGTCCCCAGCTCCAAGAAAAAGAAAAGGAAAAAAAAAAAATTAAAAGTACAAAGTTCACAGTATGCTCTGAGATTCATGCAATGAACAACTGTAATCCTCTATAATATCAAAATCAAAAAGCAGATCACATACTTCCGACATCACAGGAGATACATTACCACTCCGAAATGTCATAATGAGGAAATACGAAGCCAAAGCAAGACCAAAATCTGGCTGGGCAAACTCAAAACTCTGCATCTCCATCGTCTTTCAGCTTTGTTGACTGCAACGTAACTCTTTCTCCTGGGCTGGCCCACGCCCTGTTGGCAGCTTTCCTCAGCAGGTATCCCACAGCTCTGGTATCTGATATCTTGGGGTCTCCAAGGCAACTTCAACTTTACAGCTTCTTGTTCCAATGTCTGGAATCCACACATGGTCTTCTGGGCTCCTCCAAAGGGCTGTCATCACTTCTCCAGCTCTGTCCTCTGTACCATTCTAGGCTCAGGTTGATCCACTCCACTGCCGCTGCTGTTCTTGGTGGTCACCCCATGGTCCTGGCATCTCCAATACACTGGGGTCTTCTGCTGCAACTAGGCTTCACCAATAGCCTCTCTCAGGCTCTCTTCATGGTGCCAAGTCTCAACTCCTTTGCATGACCCCTTCAGTCCTGGGCCATCAACTGCAACTGAGGCTGCACCTTCACCAACGGCCTTCCATGGCCTCTCACAGTGCCCAGCCTCAGCTGCTCTTCGTGACTCTTTCATGCCCTCAAAACCAGTACCACCTGGGTGACTCTCACACATCACCAAGTCCAGCTGCAGCATGAGGTGCAACCTTGGCCATCTCTGGAACACAGCTCCTTTGTGCTCTCACATAGCACTTCCTAGGTTTCACCTCAGTGATGTTGGTCTCTTTTAATCACAGCTAATTTCTTACTTCCAGTTAGCCAACATCAGATGTCCCAGTAGTCCCTTCTACTCTTGACTGTAAAGCTAGAACCACATGGCCGAAGCTGCCAAGTTCTGTTGCTTTGCCGGGAGGCTGGAACACGACCCCCTTTTTCTATTATGTTATCACCAGGCTTTCTCTTTTTCAACTCCTTCAGCTCGGCTGTCCTGGAACTCGCTCTGTAGATTGACCTTGAACTCAGAGACCTGCCAGCCTCTGTCTCCTGAGTGCTGGGATTAGAGGCGTGCAGCATTGCACCTAAACCTAAGCTTGTCTGTGAGTCCTTCCACAGGACGGAAGCTTAGCTGCACCTAAACCTAAGCCTGTCTGTGAGTCCTTCCACAGGATGGAAGCTTAGCTAGGTGGGGTCTTGGCTCAAGGTCACCACTCCCTTAATCCCATTTAATATCTTTAACCTATTAATCTCCTTGGATGGATTTAGCTCCATTGCACTCTGGTGTCCTTTTAATCCTCTAACTATGCATTTTCTATTTTTCCTTTCTAAACTTGCTACCTGTCATCGAAATGTTCCTCAAAGGACTGAGCCGCGTGCTTTCATGTGAGATTAGGCTGCTTTGCGATTTCACTTGCTAATTCGATTAATTTACATAAATTTCTTCATTTTACTGTCAAGCAGATTCTTATGGACAAGGGCAAAAAGCAGCCACATTCTTCACCAAATTATTTCAAGAAAGATTTCTGGACAACATATTAAAATTCTTCTCCTCTGAAATCTCTTGAGCCAGGCTCTCATAGTTCAAATCGCCCTCAGTACAACGGTTTTCCTTGTTCTTACTAGTGGCTCATTGAGCTACAATTACGGTGTTCATCTGCCTCTCTGTTCCACAGTACCAAAATCCACATCCTTCCAAACAAAAGCACGGTCAGGCCTATCCCAGCAGTACCCCAGTGCCTGGTACCAGCTGCTGTGTTAGTGTGGGTTCCCACTGCTGTGAAGAGACACCATGAGCAGTGAAGCTCTGATAAAGGACAATATTTAATTGGGCTTGTAATTGCAGAGGTTTAGTCCACTATCACGGCGCATGAAAGCATCACAGCGTGCAGGCAGACACGGTGCTGGGGAAGGAGCGGACAGCTCCACATCCGGACCCCAGGCAGCAGAAGGAGACAGCTGTGTTTTATACTAAGCTTGAACATATGAGACCTCAAAGCCCTCCTACACAGAGACATATTTCCTCCAACAAGGCCACACCTCTGAATAATGTCACTCCCCATGGGCCAAGCATTCAAACACAAGGGTCTATGGGGGCCATCCCTATCAAAGCCACATCATACAATGCAATAAACCAAATCAAACCACTTAATGGGGTTAACCGCTTTATGTTTTACTCCTCACCTTCTCTGCTCACTGGCATTAATCACTCGGTGTAACCAGGTTTTTCACTTCAGGATCACTTAAATTACAAACAGGCCAATCACAATATTACAGACTGGCTTTTTCTGTAGCTAGTTTGTTTAATCACAAACTTATAGACAGAACACCATGGCTGTATGGAGATGCTATGGTGGGCCTGGATTGTTTGACGTACTGTCCAGTGCGTTTGGGACTTCACACTGGCTTGATGGCTTGTCATCTCAGCATATGCCACCTTCAGGGCTGCTCACCTACAAAGCTGTGGCATTAACTTGTCATGTATTTACTTAGCAGCATCTGCAAGCCAGCAATCTAAACACTTTCAACCTTATTACACACCCTTTTCATAGATGGGGAGGCTGAGGCAAAGGGAGGGTTTAAGGAATCCATTCAAGGTCACACAACTGCAAGCACTGTGTCAGAATTGGAATCCATGAAATCTGGTTCCAAAGTCCTTTTGGGGATGAGGGATGGTCAGCCTCAGATGAAATCTTGTTATATAGTCAAGCTGGTGTCCGCCTTGCAGCCCGCCTGACTCAGCCCTCCCAGTGCTAGGATTACAGGGAATCCTTAACCACCACCTGGTTCAGAAGCTAGTCTTTTAATCATTGTGCGGCTTCATGCCAATACCAAGAGTCTACTTTGAAAAATTAATTTTAGATTTTTATCTTAATACATTACAAAGACAGTAAGACCAAGTTATGCTAAAATAGCTAGCGGGGAAATAAAAGCACAAGTGCTCAGGTCTTGAGGATGGACAATAGTCCACAGACTCTCCCATGTCTAAGGCTGTCTTGCAGGGCTTGACATCACCCAGAGTTGAGAGGCCTCTGTCCTTAGGTAACAGGAGAGTCAGCAGGAGAGGACACAGTGGGAACACAACCAGCCCAGGAGGTAACAGAGACAGGAAGAAACAAACTCCTTCTTGGAGCCATGAACAACTTAAGTGAAGGGAAACAAGACAGGCAAAGGGCTAAGATCCTTCGAGTCGTCTTGGAGTCACACAATTCATGGTTACACCTTGCTTTAGGAACACAATGCTAATGCCACCATGAATTACGAAGTGAGCTGGAAGGTGTAGAGAGAGAGTCTAAGGAAAGGGTCAGGTGCTTACAGCTCGTGAGTGCAGAGGCATTGAAAGGTCACCCACCTCTGCTCCCTTCTCCAGGAGCAACTCCACGCAGTCAGCGTCGGACACCATGCAGGCGCAGTGCAGGGGCTTCAGGGTGCCATGCGTGCAGTTCACGTCTGCTCCCTGTGGGAAGGAATTCAGAAGACACAGAACTGACTGACTGGAGAAGGGACCCCCAAGCCTGATCACACCTGAACCACAAGCACCTATTACTCTAGTAATGAGGCCAATGCTTAACCCGAAGGAATACGGAAGGAGAAGAAAAGGAAGTTAGTTCCCCAGAGCAGTGGCTGGAGAGCTGGCTCAGTGGTTAGGAGCACTTGTTCTTGTGAAGGACCCAGGTTCGATTCCTAGCACCACTTCCTTGGTACCAGGCATGCACACGGTGCACAGTTCCCCAGATTAAGCTATTAAGTCTCTCTACAACACGGCCTACCAAAATGGCTACCTGGACACCTCTGAGGACATGACCTTAAATGAACCAACTACCCACTGTCTATGGTCACCGTGCTCTGAGCATCATAAAAATGAGTTTGTCAGACAGAGGCCAGAAGGAACCATCAGGCTCTTTTTGCAACTCAACAAATGACCCTCCTCGACGTAAGGCCGTCTTATTGTTCTGTTTGCAGAATCTTCCAGGCAGCCGTCGCAGCACTGCTTAGTCTGATAAGGAAGATTCATTCAAACTGAAGCCCAGTGGCTCAGCAGCGGTGCTGGAATCAGAGGTGCTGGAATCAGAACGCGGTGCACGAGTTCCCACTGCTGAGTCTTCTGAGGCCTCTCTGCTGGGAAGGAGCTGTCCACACACCCTCGGATGGCAAGGGTGCGGCTCTGAGGCACTGACAGAGAAGATCCTCCAGTTGTTTTAAACCATGAATTGCAGAGTAAGTGTGTGGTTACATTTTCTAAAACCTGATTGGGTTACTTCTCTTCAAAGGGGGAAGGGCCTCAAAACTTTCTAGGCTGCCTGTCATGGGACAGAACTAGAAAGAGCTGTGTTCAGAGAACGGAGAATGTGTTTCCTTTCTTTCTTTTTTTTTTTTTTTTAAAGAATTGTTTTAAGTCATGTGCATGTGTGCCTGTGTAAGCTTCTGCATGGCTTCCCATCCTTTGGCGCTCCCGTTACAGCCACTGTGAGCTGCCCACTCTGGGCTCACACTCAAATCGCTGAGCCACCGCTTCAGTCTCTGTCTGTAAGTGCCATACACGTCATGGTACAGGGTCTTTTGTGGAACTACAACCTATTGGTAGCTGTTATAATGAAGCGGGGAAGTGAAATCTCCCCATGCCACGTAACCACCATAACCCAGGTCTGAAGGAAACCTCCAAGGATTTAAAAGCTGACCCCAGCCCCACCCTCACCCCTTTGCTTGCCTCCTGCTACCTCTAGTAAAATGTGAAGAAGACCCTGAGCTGCACAGCACCACATCCCGGCAGATTTTACAAAACCAAACCAAACCCTGGGAGAAGAGTTGTCTAGAACATATTTTATGAATGAATAGTCAGTGAAAGGGAGGAAGCAGGTGAGGTGTACTTAGGGAGAACATGTTTTAATAACCAGGCTAAAACCACCGATGAGCACAGGGTATGTGCTAAACCGAGGGGGTCAGCAGCAGCAGCCCACTCACCCCTCTGATGAGGTCCTCTACGTTGTCATGTGGGAAGGAGCGGATGGCAGCGATTGTTCGAATCAGGCGTTCGGAGAGCGAGTATTTGCTCTGAATGCTCTGCATAATGTACCACATACTGGAGCTCATCAAGGCTCAGGGCATGCTCACATGCTCCAAACTGCCTGGAACAAATTAGACAGACAGCATCACTGTGCTCCCCTCTCCTTACGGCTAGGAATCTTTCTTTGAGGGCTCCCCAAGATAAAAAGATTCCAAGGACATCGGTGATTAATCGGTGCCACCTCCTGGGAGAATAAGGCAGTAGATTCAACTGCTAGGGTGTTAAGTAAACCCGGACACCCTGATCCTTGGGTCCCACTCTCTACTCTCTGATTCGACTAGGACAAGATCCCCCTAAAGGGTCTGGTTCTAAGATCCTCCTGGAGCACTGCCTGGCCTCCAAGGCTAGCAAGGCGTAAGAGCTCCTGAAGGCTAAAGAGAACAGGCCACTCTTCTCCTGCTCTGAATTCTTGCTTTTTATTACGGGCAGCGCCTTTAGGTTCTTAACATCCCTGTCTTACAATATACTTTTTTGCACATGTCATGGTTTCTGTCCTCTCTGCTCAGGAAAGACAACCACTGCATCCCACATGGTACAGATAGTTAACAAATACTGGTTGCCTGACGGACAGTGAGGAACTGTGAGGAACGGGAGGCAAAGCCCATCTTGATGATAAGGCATCAGTGAAATATTTTCAATCATTCAAAAGAGAAAAAACAAAACAAGAAAAAAGGTAGCATTTAAGGGGGAAAGTACATCCACTCTGGAATCAACATAAATCTTTAAAACTTCAAGCCAACAAAAAAATGCTTTCAGTTATGGGTAACAAGGAGATTTAAAATAAAGACATTTTAATAATTGGCTAGTGCATGAGAAATATGGTCATGCAGATGTGTTGAAACTATTATGGCAGAGAATTAATTTTAGGATGGGAGGCGAAAGGAAATAATTCAACATGCTTAGATTCAACTACGATAAAAGATTTAACTACGGAAGAGACGCGTTAAATGACACATTTTAAAATGACAGCTAACAAGTTGCTGTATTCTTATGAAAAAAAAAGAGAGAGGGATAAACCGGGAAAGGGGATAACATTTGAAATGTAAATTAAAAAAAAACAGAAAAAAAAAGCACCTATCAAAAGCTGGAGAGAAAGCACAGTAAACAGCTCTAACTCTCTGGAGTATCTGCTTAGGAATTGATGGGTTAGGTAAGTTGCTGTCAAGGTGTAACTCAGAAGCAAAAGCTCTTTTTTTTTCCTCCAGAGCTGAGAATAGAACCCAGGGCCTTGCGCTTGCTAGGCAAGCACTCTACCACTGAGCTAAATCCCCAACCCCGCAAAAGCTCTTACTTTTAGAACCTTTTTTTTTTTTTTTTTGTAATTACATATTCGGCTACTAAGAAGCACAAATCTGAGAAGTATTTTTTTTTTTTTTTTGGTTCTTTTTTTCGGAGCTGGGGACCGAACCCAGGGCCTTGCGAACCCAGGGCCTTGCGCTTCCTAGGTAAGCGCTCTACCACTGAGCTAAATCCCCAGCCCCGAGAAGTATTTTTGATAATTTGTAATACATATTTGCTTTTGTGATGGGGTACCCCTTTATTCATTCGATAATGCAGTATAAACTCTAGCAGGTTTTTTTTTTTTTTTTCCCAGAGCTGGGGACCGAACCCAGGGCCTTGCGCTTCCTAGGCAAGCGCTCTACCACTGAGCTAAATCCCCAACTCCTTCTAGGCAGTTTCTTTTTGCTAACCAGTCGCCATTTACAGCTGTCTGAAAGGTAAACGAGGCTGTGGGTATGGAGTGGCGGCTTAGAATTTGGCAAATCCTTTTTTTTTTCTTAAACTTTGTAACAAAGGGGACAAAAAAGCATGGGGAGGTGGGGTGGGCACAAAGGTATAGTCTGGGTTTTAGCAATGGTGTTGGACAGAGGGGACAAAACCCAGGTTATCTAAAGCGGAAGGTTTGGCCTAATGTGGTTACGTTTTTGTACATTAAGCAGATGACACTAACCCTTGCACTCATTTTACGGGTGTCCCTGGAGTCCAGGCTGAGAACTCTAAACTACCCTGAAGCTCCAGGTGAAACTGTGTGCCTTCAGCGAGCGCAGCATCTGCTGTCAGGATGGATCAAGATAATCTACCTCCCCGTGGCCCCGTGGCCCCGTGGCCCCGCGGCCAGCAACCCTGCAGTCTGACCCAGGTGAGTCCTTTCCTCAGCTCTGACTCATCTGCCCCATGCCCTGCTTTTTTCCCCTTTGGAATGTACAGAAAGCTTTTTTTTTTTCTTCTTTTTTTAAGCAATGCACAAAGGCACTCAATAGACCCTGCTCTGGGCCGGCCCAGGCCTCGCCCCCACCGAGACCCTTGGCCTAGTCCGAGGCTCCCAACGGGGCGACGCGGACAGCTGGTGGCTTGCAGCTGCCGAGTCCGGACGAACGGAGAGGGGCGGGGACTAGGGCAGTAAATGTCAGGACAATGGCGTCCCTTGCCGCAGGGACCCCCGGACGCTCATAGCAATCTGGGCGAGTCCCGGGAGCCTCAGCCTGCACCCTGGGGCGCCGACCAGCTCCCGCCCCCACCACTAGCAAAGACCCGGCAGTGGCCCGGTCGGGAGGCACGCAGCTCAGGCGGGCGGCTAAGGGGCGTTAACAGGCTGTGGAGCGCCGGCTGCGGTGCCTGGCTTCACACTGTCCCGCACCCACGGCCGCACTCACCGAACCGCGGGGCAGATCGGTCCGGGAAGCCGCTGTCAAGGCGTGACCCGGAAGCAGAAGCGGCCCGCAGCAGCCTCGGGTTTACAGCGCAAGACGGCCGAGTGCGTGGGCGCCTGAGCGCTGGCCAATGTGAGCACGCCGAGTGCGCCTGCGCAGATTCTGGACGGCGAAGGTTCTTCAACTTTATTAAATCGTCCGCTTTCCCTTTGGATCGCTGCCTCGCCCCTAACCTCTGGCCTCGCGTTCTGGTCCAATGGTGAAGGAAAATCCCGAATTTCAAGCCCATTCTTTAAGTCTGTGTCTGTGTGGACCATGACTTCCCACTAGTCTGCTTCCCAGAGTCTGTATCTGTAAACAGTCCTGACACCTCATCCCCTACAGTCTTCTGCTTAGCTCCATCCACTTCGAAGTAGTCACATAACTGACTGAGCAAGTGGCTGGTGACTGTCTCTCTTGATCTGATGAAGCCCAGCTTATTTGAACCTCTGCTCTCTCTGAGATTCACCCGCTACATAACAAAAGCAGGTCTGCCCCTGTACACAGTAGAGGGTCAAAGGATCTAGCAAGACGACATACTATTTAACCTGGAGGGTGGCAGCCATGTCTTCGGAGGTTCTGGGCCCCGTTAGCTCTGGTTCAATGACCCAGCACAGAAGGAAGAGTTGAGATTCCTGTATTTCGCTCAGTTTCTCCAAGCATCAAGTTTTTTTGAACGTTAGCTGTAATAATACTTAAATATCCTATTTCTAGAAATTTTGATTTTAAGTGCAAAACAAAGTCTTGCTTCCAAAATACATTCTCAGTTGCCCAAATTCAAACAGCTACATAGTTGTCGTGATGGTACTGTACTGCAAATTGGAACCTGGGAGCACCTCATTATAAAATGGCAAAGCCTACAGTATCTGTTCTATTCTTTCTTCCTCTGGTGCCTCCTTCCTGAAGACAGATAAAGACAACAATGATTCTCAATTTAAAATTTTAATATTACTTTTGTTATAAAAGTATTCAAACGTACAGAACAATTAGAATAGCAACATGAAATCTTTATACCTATTCATAAAACGTTGACTTTTTTGTCACATTTAAGATCCATTATTGCTTTTAAAATCCATTTTTAAGGGGTTGGGGATTTAGCTCAGTGGTAGAGCGCTTGCCTAGGAAGCGCAAGGCCCTGGGTTTGGTCCCCAGCCCCGAAAAAAAGAACCAAAAAAAAAAAAAAAATCCAGTTTTAATTTTAGCTTGTTCTTGACTTTCTTCTTTTTTCAGACAAACTATTCAAAAAATGTCTATAATTCCTGCTGCCCTGGGGAATTTTTTTTTCTGAGAAGACAATTATTTAGGTTATGAGAAAAAAAATCAGTATTTTATAAATGTATGAGTGATTTTGCTTTGCCAGTGGCGATAAAATAGACTATACCCGTCCAGATTGTTCTGAGGTGTCTTGGAGACTTTGCATTAGATTTGCCGGGACATTTGCTGAGCATTTACTTCCTGGGGTCTCAGCTTTTCAGGGGACAGAGATGAAGTGTGCTTCCTTTTCCTTAAGGATTGGAAGAAAAGGATGGTCATGTCAACAAGGCTTTTACGGATAAAGTCCATGTTGAAGAATAGCTCTACCCAAAATGAAACCAGGAGCACATAGGAGGGAGACCTGTGAAGAGCTTCAAAGGGGAAACTTGTGCTGTTTGACTCCCGCCTGACCTTACAGTCGAATATTTCTTTCTTCTCAAGCAAACCAGGTTCTATGGCACCGGAGAGTTTGAAAGGTGTTCCCTGATGTTGTGAGGTCATCGTTTCTGCCTGTAAGTGGGAGAGGGCTGCAGCTCCACAGAGTGCACATATCACCATTCCCTCGGACCAAATGTGGCCCATGTGACAGACAGACAACATGGAGTTGCCTCCCGCCTGAAGAGCAGTCTAGAAGCATGCGGGGAACCAGAAGGCTGAAGTTAGGGACAGACAAAGGGAGCCTAAAATCTACAGTTTGTTGTAGAACAGCACTTCCAGGTCTCTCTAAGAGAAATGCTCTGGTAATGGGGACTCTCCAAAGAATAGTTAAAGACCTCAGGGGGGAGGGGAGGGATCAGCTTTTCCCATCTGTTGACCTTCCAAACAGCGGCATCCTGGATGCCTGCCTCCTCCTGCTTTTACATAAGCAGATGGAATGGCAGCAGGCTAATGGGGAGGAGAGCTTTGGTGCCATGGGTGAGGGAGATGGCGTAATCCACGAGAAAGCGCAAGACTGGTAGCCACCAGCAGTAGGCTCCACTGAGGGGAGAGCAGTCTTGGGCTGATTAATACCTTAGCGTGAAGATTTGAGGATATGACTGACATTCCCATAAGACTTTTAGGTCTTTCCATGCTACATTAATTCCAATTCTGCCCTTAAGAAGGGCCCAGTCGATGGTGTTAACTGGAAACCCAGTGTTTCTATTTTCAGAGCTGGGCATAAACTTGAGCTGGAAACTTGATAATGCTGTTATGGTTGTACCCACTGCTGCTAGCGGTGACCAGCACAGATTATTAGTACCCAGACCATGTAGAGGCCACGGGAGTGATCCAGAGTACAGATCTGATGTCTCGCCCTTCAAGCCACGTGTGTAAATCCTTTTTGGGAGTGAAACAAACCGTCCATCTTCTCGTCTTCAACTATTTGCCTGGTTTTATGCGGATCCTCTGGAGGGACAGGAAGCTGGAATTCTGCGTTGCAAGCTTCTAAGTGACAGCAGAATGCTTTTCACAGCAGCTTTCTGGGCTCTGGCCAAACTCGTCAAAAAACACCCCTGCCTCAGACCGCCCTCTACAGGATCACATGTCTGAGGCTGATGGCAGTTTTCCCCATGTCCTTCCTAGAGACAGGCGACTTAAGTACAAGGAGGGACTTTTTCCAAGAGATACTCTTAAACATGAGAGAGAGAAGGGATGGGGCAACACTAACAGGATAGAGTGAGAAATTAGGATCCACATGCCACCTGCTGTCTAGCCAGTTGGGGAAATTACTTTCCCCCAATAACACATCAGCATGGTTTACCTTTCTCTCAACCTCTTTAATGTTTAGAGTTGTCACTTAATGTAAATTTTTTTTGAGACAGGGTTTCTCTGTGTAGCCCTGACTGACCTGGAACTCATTTTGTAGGCCAGACCAGCCTTGAACTCACAGAGATCCTTCCGCCTTTGCCTCCTGAGTGCTAATATAATTCTTTTTATTTAGACATAACACAACGTCACATAAGCACAGTAGGAACCAACATTCCAATTCTGAGCAAGTTGCATTCTGGATCTTAGCTTCAGTTTACTGACCCATACAATGGGATCAGAGAACACCTAATCCAAGGATTAGGGCCACAAAATTTAGGCCATATTTGTGAAGAGAAGTTTTATGTGCTATATAAAGCGGTTATCTAGTTTATACGGGAATTGTCTGAGAGGGGGAAACTCGACTGAGAAAACGCCTCCAGAAAGTCAGGCTGTAGCAAGCCTGTAGGACATTTTCTTAATTAGAGATTGAGACATAGCACCACCCACCTCTAGGCTGGTGGTCCTGGGAGATGTAAGAAAGCAAACCCCAACATCTCTCCCCACCAAATGAAACTTCCAGTGCTGGGAATGGATTCATCTTACTGAGTTGTTGTTCAAAGGGACTGTCTTAGTCAGGGTTTCTATTCCTGCACAAACATCACGACCAAGAAGCAAGTTGGGGAGGAAAGGGTTTATTCAGCTCACACTTCCACATTGCTGTTCACTGCCAAAGGAAGTCAGGACAGGAACTCACACAGGTCAGGAACCTGGAGGCAGGAGCTGACGCAGAGGCCATGGAGGGAGGCTGCTTACTGGATTGCTTCCCCTGCCTTGCTCAGGGATGGTACCACCCACCAGGGGCCCTCCCCCTTGATCACTAGTTGAGAAAATGCCTTACAGCTGGAGCTCATGGAGGCATTTCCTCAAGGGAGGCTCCTTTCTCTGTGATAACTCCAGCTTGTGTCAAGTTGGCACAAAAAAAAAAAAAAAAAAAACAAAAAAAAAAAACAGCCAGTACAGGGGCTCCATGGAAACCCCAGACAACCCGGCCTATAGCCAAACCTATCGGTCCTTCTCTACAAACTGACCGCAACCCTGTATTGCTGAAGACACATAACAGAAGTCCAGCTGCTGCTCACCCAGAGGCTTCACCCTGCTGACTAGTGTTCATGGTTCTGGAAGGTCCTCTGCACACCAGC
Source organism: Rattus norvegicus (assembly GCF_021556685.1). Lineage (NCBI taxonomy): Eukaryota > Metazoa > Chordata > Mammalia > Rodentia > Muridae > Rattus > Rattus norvegicus. Next base: position 138,893,668 of record NC_141540.1, read on the forward strand.
AAAGGAGAACAGTAAACACCAACCCGGCTACAAACCCTTTCACCTACAACGGTGGATGCAGGGAGTGGTTCTGATGTTAAGGTTCTGTTCCCTAATTGGTTCTTGATCAATCAATAAAGATGCCAGGGGCGAATTGTTGGGTGGAAGGAACAAGGTGGGACTTCCGGGTCCTGGAAGGCAGGCAGGCTAAGAGATGCAGGGGGGGGGGGGGGGGGAAAGGAAGATTTTTCTCCATGCTTTGGAGGGAGAAAAGGGACCAGTCGTGTGAGATCTTGGGCGGAGAGGCCATAGGCTGCTTCCCCAGACAGGAGATTAGAAACACAACTAAGCAGAGGGCAGTTTTGAGTTGCTGAACAAGGAGAAGGTAACTCAAGTTGAGGGCAGATTTAGGATGCTGAACTAAGAGTATTGGGAAGGGCATGCTAGCCAGGGGAGATTAGAAGTGCCCAGCAACTGAGCCAATAAGGCAGGTTGAAAATAAGCTAGTGTGTGTGTGGGTATGTGTATGAGTGTGTGTGTGTGTGTGTGTGTGTGTGTGCGCGCGCGCGCACATGCGCGTGTGTGTTCCACAGATCTGCGGGAACCTGGGCGGGGCTTGTAGCCAGGTCCACCCTGAGCTTAAACAAGGGTAGCAAAAGCTTCACCCTACACTACAGGTAAGACATGTTGGTGCGACAATAACACAAATGTTGTGGAAACGGCCAACAAATATCTGGTTGGATTTAAGGGCCACTCCATGAGATGGAACCTATGCCCTATACCACCCCGATGGCCAAGAGCCTGAGGCTAGACATACCATGGACCTGAGAAAAACCTAATATATTGTTCCGCTAACGGAATGTTCTGCCACACATATATCAGTGTCTCGGCCATCATCAAAGAAGCTTCCTCCGATGGTAGGACAAATGTAGAGACTCACAACTGGACAATACGCCGCCGAGAAAGAGACCTTGGACCACTCAGTCCTAAATGGGATGTTTCCACTAAATCCCTCCCCTTCAGGGCTCAGGGAACTCTGCGGAAAAGAAGGCAGAAAGATTGTAAGAGTCAAGGGGGATGGAAGACATCAGGGAACAGAGGGCGTCTAGACACAGGATGATCGAGGCAATGCGATCTCAGTGGCCATGGAAGCATGAACTGAGCCTGCGCAGGGCAGTGACTGTGGCAGCATGAACTGAGCCTGCGCAGAGCTAAGTCAGTTGGGATTCCAGTGTTGGCAGGGGAAGTAGACACCAGTCACCACCCCTAACCTAGAAGCTATCTCGGGATATGATAACCACTTGGGAATGATAAATTAGTTTTCTGTAACAGAATCTCATTGGGTACAAATAACACTAAGGGCAAGCCCCGTGTCCCGCAGTAGACAACCAATACAAAATGAACGCAATGTACCTTGGGAAGGTTTTGTCAGAGTGCTCTGTCTCGGCTTTTTTTAACCTTACAGATCTTTTGCTTATATATTACGGTTTCCAGGGGTTGAGAATTTAGCTCAGTGGTAGAGCGCTTGCCTAGCAAGCGCAAGGCCCTGGGTTCGGTCCCCAGCTCCGAAAAAAAAAAAAAGAAAATCGCCAAGAGGTTGTAATTGGTCTACATGGATCTATTATGGTTTCCAATATATAGTATGGGTTTTTATGGGTTTTCAGTGTGTCTGAATATGCGTGTGTGTGTGTGTGTGTGTGTGTGTGTGTGTGTGTGTGTGCGCACGCGTGCGTGTATGTGTGCATCTCGGCCTCTCTATGTATTTCTTATGTTTTTTCTTGGGCTCTTTTTTTTTTTCTGTTGTTTTTGTCCTATTCAGGTTTGTTCTTTGTAATCATATTTTTTATTGTTATTATTCATTATTACATATTTCAGTTTGTTCTCTGAGACAGTTGGGTGGTTGACAGGATCTGGGAGAAGTTGGGAGAGGGGAAACTAAAATACATTGTATGAAAAAAATCTATTCTCCAGGAATAAAAGTAAACACGAGCTTACAATATGGCCACGTGGGAAGACAAAACAAAAGCGGGCTAAGCTGGCCATCAGGTGCAGTAAGCAGCACCCTCCACGGCCCTGCGGCAGGTCCGGCTTCCTGTCAGGCTTGGCTTCCCTCACAGGATATTTAAGGGAAGCAAACCTTCCGCAGGTAGCTAGTGGCTACAAGGTCCATTAGCAATAGCAACCGCAACTAAGACATCAGGAATAGGTCAAACGCCAGGTAATCTGAACTACGGAGAAATGACCTCCCAAAGGCAGGGGTAGGAGACAGTCTTCTCTGAACTGAGAAAGAAAGAGGCTCAGGGATCAAATCAGGGAAAAACGGAAAAGGAGATTTGGGAACAAGAATCAAGAGAAAGTTGGAAGGAGACAGGATGCGAGCTCAGGCTGAATTGCTCAACTGAGCAGAGCAGTATTGGCGTGAAGTTGGAGTGGCTCCCAAGACGCCTCAGGGTTGAACAAGGGCGCCTTTCAGAAATCGCCTGAGGCAAACACCCCCTCGACATTCAAATGCTTCAGCTTTTTGCTTTCCTTTTCATTTTCTCCAGGGCTCAGGAAAATTGATGAATTATTTTTTAAATGAAAACTGTCTTCATTTTGTCCTATAGAATCCCAATATTTCCCACTACCAGAAATAACTTAAGAACGCTTGGATCTTCATAGAGAAAGGATGCTTGAGGGATATTGAAAAAAATTACAGTAATAACTTAATTAACACTAATGCTAATATTGAAATAACAAAATATGCCACATTTTCCCAAGAACATAAGCACTGCAGTTTAATCATCTGGCAAAGTGGGTGAACTCTTGCAGGAAAAGTTTGCTTGTTTGGTTGGTTTGGGTTTTTTTGTTTGTTTGTTTTGTTTTGTTTTTCTTGCCTGTGGAAGAGAAAACAAGAGACTTGAAATGCCCACTTGCTGGTATGGTTGACTGCTTTACACCAGTGGTTCCTAATCTTCTAGCCCTTTATGTTGTGGTGACCTACCACAGTAAAATTACTTCATTGCTACGTCGTAGCTTGTAATTTTGCTACTGTTACAAATCATGATCTGTGTTCTCTGCTGGTCTTGGGTGACCCCCGTGGGGTCAAACCCCACAGATTGAGAACATCTGGTCGAGACTAACATGGAATGTCTTAGTAAAGAGACGGGATTGCCTGAAGCAGTTCTAGGAGCCTGAAAAGTAAATTAGGATCCATCTCAGAATTTTCTGCTCCAGCGCGGCCTTTGCCTCTTCTGATAGGTATAAGGCTCCCCCTGGAGGACAAAGAGAGCATTTGTTTTTTGTTCAGGCTCCTTCCCCAAAGTTCAGTAATTAATACATTCCTTGATTTTATTTTTATAGATTCATTCATTTAACCTCCCAACTTGTCTTTTTAAAAAAGATTTATTTATTTATTTAATATAAGCACACTGTAGCTGTCTTCAGACACACCCGACCCCATTACAGATGGTTTGTGAGCCACCAGGTAGGTGGTTGCTGGGATTTGAACTCAGGACCTCTGGAAGAGCAGTCGGTGCTCAACCTCTGAGCCATCTCTCCAGCCCTCAGCCCTTTCAGCATGTATTTATTAAATGCTATTACTATGTCTGTTAACTGTGAGAGGTACTTATGATTCTGCCAAGAACAGGATAAACATAGCCCCGACTCCAGGGAGATTACAATTCCACGTGAGAAACAAGTATTACAAAACCATCTGACTACCCGAAGAGTCACAATAGTGATGCACACCATACAGAAAAGGTACAGTGTGTACGTCTTCCCAAAATGTGTATGCTGAAGTCTTAGCCCTTAGCCCTTAGTGTAGGGAGATGAGCTTCTGGAAGGCGATTGCTTGTGAATGTGGCGAATGCCCTTATAAAAGAGACCCCAGGGAGATCCATTCTCCTTCTGTGAGGAAGGATGAAAGTAAAAGAATGGTGATCTATGAGAGACGGGCTCCCACCTCACATGTATCAGCATCTTGATCGTGACCTTCAAATGTCCATTACTGTGATAAATGAGCTTTGACTATTTATAAATAATTCATCAGGTTATATTTTGTTACATTGCATACTAAAATGAAACAAAGTTGAAGAAGAATAGGACTATTCAACAAGGACATCATTCAAGGCGGAAGGCCGAGTGTAAATGTAACTTTTATCCACCAGATGTAATTGTGTAAATGTAACTTTTATCCACCAGATGTAATTGTCGTCTCAGAGGCTCACTGCAGAATAAGTTCACCCTTTCTAGTTCTTTCTGGAGTCTGAATGTATGGTTCAATTCTGCTGTTCTGAGTCAAAGTTCTCTCCAAGTTGACTGGTTCTAACTGTCTGTTCTCAGCTTCTCGATGAATTGCCCTGCTTGGAAAAACTGCCTCTGAATTCTGCAAACTTAACTTCACTGACTACACGAACTGAATGAACTGAACCCAACTGCATTTAACTGAACTGCATCGAACCGCACTGAACTGAACTCAACTGAACTCCGCTGCATTGCCTGAACTGCACTGAGGGACACTCACTGAACCACCCTCCCCTCCTAACTCACTCTGTGTTGCTCTTAACTGGTCTCCCTTTCCTGTCTGTTCTCATGAAGCTGGGCATTTCCCATCTCTGACTCATTCTGTCAAATCTTTCTCTGATTTGCCACTTTATCTGTCACTCAATTAGTCATCACTTTCAAACATGGCTACTTCCTTAACAAACTTTACCTTCATTTGGGGGGTGGGGATCAAGGGTGAGAACTAAGGGTGTGTCTGGATTCCAGCCAGAGGGATTAAGGGTGTGTATTCCAGCCGGAGCACACAGATCTCAGTCTTTGGATATACCACCTTTAAAGAGTAGCCATGTTGCTGGATTAAAATTCTTCTCCACTCATGAAACAGTTCCCTGAGTGCAGATCTGGAAGATGGGTGGGAAAACTGATTAAAGGTGAGGACAAGGTTCAAGAACTGATGCTGAAGCTCGTAGAGCACCAGAGAGCACAAAGGCTTTGAGAGGCAAAAGGCATAGCAAGTTAGAAGACAGAGAGGCCAGAATGGATAGTAGATGACTTGAAAGGAGGCCAAAAACATCGGGGAGGGGCTGGGGATTTAGCTCAGTGGTAGAGCGCTTACCTAGGAAGCGCAAGGCCCTGGGTTCGGGCCCCAGCTCCGAAAAAAAGAACCCCCCCCCCCAAAAAAAAACATCGGGGAGACTCCAGACCATGTGGAGGCTTGGGGGACACGTTAGAGTTTCCAAACTCTGCAAAGAATAGGAGTCCACTACAGGGTTTTAGGCAAATGAATCACCATACAAAAGTTTTTAATGGAAACCCTGGTTTCCTGAGGAAGAATCATTTGCATGTATAGCAGAGCAAGGATCAAAGGGATGAGAACAGTAGTGTAAGTTGATGTCATTACGCAGGTGAAGGCAGACAAGATCAAACGAGGCCTGTCATTGGACGAGAAGGAAGGAGGGGGCGGGAACAAAGTCCGAGAAGCAGGAGAGAAGGAGTTGGACAGGGGAGAGGAGAGGAGCTGGGAGAACATGGCGGCAGATGTTAAGAGTTCCTGTGCATAGATACAGGTTGTTATGACTGTTATGAAAGTCAGGAGATAGGCGGTCTCTGTATGAAAATGGCGTGGCATCGACCCTCCTTGGGAACTAGATGTGTAGAGAGATTGCTGCAGGGCTCAGAGAGTAGTCGTGGGCAGTGTGAGATGGGATGGAGCTTAGGTGGTGAGCCACTTTGCTGACTGAGATGAAAATATCCCACAGATGCCGTGTGGCCCTATGTATGGTGCCGGTACTATCGCGGGATAAAAGAAATCCTTTTTTATTTTTTTCCGCAACACAGTAGCCTAAGTAATCCAGACAATAATGATGGGACTGGAGGTGGCTGCTGCAGAAATGTGGGGGAATTCGATATATTTTAATGCCAGAATTAGTAGGGGTTGGTAGTGATCGTAAGCAATGTGGCTCCTTCTCCTCCCAGGCCCTTGTGTGTTCATGCATAGACCAAGGAGCCACTTACAAAGCTACGGCAGGAGGAAGATGAGTTGAGACCAGCACTATGGGTTGAGACAAATCTGTTTCAAGGTGGATTCATCAACCTCTTATTGAAGCTCCTACTATGTGCGGAGCACACTGCTTGGCACTAGACACTGACGGTGAACAAGTGAAGGCAGTCTAGGGTTCTTATCATCTAGACACCGGCCTCCTAGAGGCTGTGATGCCATTAACGTGTTATTTAATGAAATGGAGCTGCACAGGAATGAACCCTGTTCAGCCGACACCTGGGAAAGGTCTTGGCATCATGCGGGGGAGCCCAGTGAAGACTTTTCAGGAGCGATAATCAGTAAGCAAAGTTTTGAAAGATTACAGGAGTCCATTTTAAAAGGTGGGAGCTTTTTCTTCTCCCTTGGGAAAAATCAAAATAAATTAAGAGCTAAATAGACCTCTGTTGGGTGCGTGGGTGTGTGTGAAACAGGGTGTCTCTGGCTGTCAAGGAACTCACTGAGACCTGCCTGCCTCTGCTTCCCAAATGCTGGCACTAAAGGCGTACACCACCATGCTTTGCTGAGTGCTCTCATTTTAATGAAGCAATTAAAACACTGTGTAGTGAGAAGGCTAGGCTGACTCTATGACAGGGTTCAAATGGGCAGTTCAGGAGACTAGGCCTAAAAACTGGGCAAGCCCAGGTAAGCCCAGGCAAGTCAGTTACAGACCCCCGCCCAAAAAAAAAAAAAAAAACCAAACAAACACACAAACAAAAACAAACAAACCCAGGCTTCAGGCAGCCAGTCAGAAACTGCCCAGACATCAGAAGCTGCCCCACCACCTGGCCTGAAGCAAGGGCAATGGGTCAGCAACAGTTTCCAGCCTCCCCCAGCAACAGTTTCCAGCCTCCCCCAGCAACAGTTTCCAGCCCCCATCCCCCAGTAATGGTTCTGGAATGTCCTGAGAGATGAAGCACCGACCCCAGAATTCCCCTAATGTGCTTTAAATTGGGCCTGTGAGCTCACTAGACTGTCTCCATCTTGGAATGAGAGACCCCAGCATGCTGGGCTTCTGCAGAATAAAACACTTTTCGATTTTTCATTTTGTTTGGGGTATCATTCTTCAGCAAATAATGAACCCTTACAATACTATACATGACTTTTTAAAATCTTTGTAAAAGTAACCAAAATGGTTCAAAATGGAACTTGAAAACTTTTGATCCCAACCCCATTTCAAAGCGAAGGAAAGGAAAACCTCAACGTTTCCAACTAAATATAAATGTTACATTGCCACACAAGATAATAAAGGTGCAGAGAAACTGCAGAGAGGTGGGGACCCTAAATGTTAGGGAATAAAATCAAAGCACAAAATGTGATCATTGTTTTGGGGATACAAAGATAGATTAACGTTAGGAAATTCATTAATAGAATCAAGTATTGTATATAGAAAGAAAAGTCTTGATATATTTTCTCCACGGATGCTGGAGAAGCATCTGAAAACTCCGAAACAAGTTCCTACTGAAATAATGCTCCAAAGAAGAATACAAGCATATATTCACAACGTCACAGTTCGTCTCGTTCACATGCATACTGCTGTAATCATATGAAAACACTGGAGGCTCTTCTAATGTCTAAGGGAAGACAAAGACGCCAATCAACTGCACAACAGTTAACATACTTTCAGAGGTACTTGCCAAAGTATTTATGTACTTAGTAACTTTTGTAGACAAGGTCTTGCTGTCTACTGCCAGGTGGCCTGGAACAGCTGGCCTCAAACTTGTAACAGGCCACTTGATTCTAGAATTACAGAGGAGCACCACCAGAGGAGCACCGCGGGAGGAGTACCACCGGAGGAGCACCACTGGAGGAGCACCACCACACTTTACTTGCCAATGTATTTTTACAAAAGAAACCATTAGGCTTGTAAGAACTTTATTAGCTAGAAAAGGACAAGAAACCAATGAAAAAGTAATGTAGAAGACAAGATGGGCCAGTAAGGAGGTAGCCATGAAAGCCATAAATGGGGTCAATGGGCTTCTTGTACAATGAGAACCTAGTCAGAAGACGATGTGGACGTGACCATCAAAAGACAGCTTTCAAAAGAAGCTGCGATGACAAAAATCCCTAGATGTGGTGTTAAAAGGAAACGTGTAAAATCTGTGAGACATATTTCTAATATTCTCTCAAGATATAAATGTGGATATAAATAAATGAAGAATGTAATGGTAGTAAAAATTAATTCTAGATCCAATAAGGTTTCTAGCAAGTGTGTTTGATTTTTGTCTTGACTTTTAGTTACACAAATTAATTCTTAAGTTTACGATAAAAAAAAAAATCCAAACCAAAACCAACCTAATAACCTAAAACAAAACAAAACCCAAGAGTATCCTGGAAAGCACCAGAATGAAAAGCAATGAGGAGGTCCCTGTCTTTTTTTTTTTTTTTTTTTTTTTTGGAGCTGAGGACCGAACCTAGGGCCTTGCTCTACCACTGAGCTAAATCCCAAACCCCAAGGAGGGGCCGGTCTTACCCAATATTTAAACTATATGAAGACTATATGAAACTATATTAAATGGGTATACAGTTATGTCATATGAAAAAAGTGCACTGACAGAGTAAAAGAAAAGGTTTAGATATCAGTTTAAAATATGCACAGATTCACTATGTAATAACAATATAAAACAGAAAACTTTTAAAATAAATTATTTTGGGATGTCTGAGTGCTATCTTTGTGCATGTGTGTGTGTGCGTGTGTGTGTGTGTGTGTGTGTGTGTGTGTGTGTGTGTGTGTGTACAAACACCAGGCTGATAGAACAAAGACCCATGATCCACATGAGACAAGAAGGAAATATGTTCAACATGAATTGGAGAACCGGTGCTGGTCTGATACCAGGCAGTTTATTATAAGCACATTTAAGTACAGTAGAATTTAGAAAAAAACGTTTCCTGGTGCACAACCTCCTGTGCACAAGGAGGAACGATTACACAGAAACTCTTCTCAGAGGACATGTCACTTCCTCCATAAAGATGAGTTCTAGAGATAGGCTGCGTGTGTCATCTTAAGGGCCCAGGGAAGGATCTGGTGTGGGCTCTGTCGTGCAGATAGCATAGAGGTCATCTGGGCTATTAACCACCTCTGGTCCTGGTTGTGGGAGCTTGGGGGAGCCCCTGGTCACACAGATAATGCAAAGGTCACCTAGACTATTAGTCATCACCGGTCCTGCTTGTGGGAGCTTGGTATGCCTGGCCCTGCAGATAGCACAGATCACCAGGTTATTAGCCACCTCCATTCCCAAACCTCTGGGTAGAAAAATAGATTATACATTTTTTTTTTTAAATTTACAGACAACTCTGTGAGTTTAACATTCCCGGTCTCCCTAGTGCTATCTGTGTGCCTTTGTCCTCCCAATAACTATTTGGGGTGGGGGAGGTAAAGTAGAACCCATAGTTACAACATATCCTAGAATAAACCCTGTCTAAGTCAGTTAGACAGTGTAGCAAGAATGGAAACCCTCCAGGTCCCAGAGAAAAATGTGGGTAGAACTCCCTAATTGATCCGCAGGGGTAGTGGGCAAACCATATCCATGACCCTAAATCCAAAATCAACAGAAGGCTGCTATGACATAATTTAAAATTTCCATGACCAGAGTATTTTTAGAAAGGTTAAAGGGAAAATGATCCATTGAACACCATGGGAAAAAGGAAACTCCTGGAACTCCTGGAAACAAAGAGACACAAATATAATTGACAAAGTAGCCTAAGACACAAATGATTTTAAAAGTCAACTATTTAGACCTTTAAACTGGTCTAAAAATTCATGCATTTTTATTGAGACAGGGTGTGTGTGTGTGTGTGTCTGTGTCTAGCTTTGACTATCCTGGAGCTCACTCTACAAACCAGGCTGGTCTCAAACTCAGAGATCCACTTGCCTCTGCCTTCTGAGTGCTGGGATTAGAGGTGTGTGCCACCCCTGCCCAGCCATGCTATCTGACTTTAAAACATGAAAACACACTCAATTCATTCAAAGCAAAAAGTGAAATTATATTACTTTGACTTGTAGTTTCTTTTGGTGTTGCCAAAACTGTGGGCATACACTCATGTAGCCAGTGCTTGATACTTTGTGGGTTCTTCTTTTCCACACCCTTTCCTGCTCTTTCAATCCTCTAACACTAGATAAGAGAGAGAGAGAGAGAGAGAGAGAGAGAGAGAGAGAGAGAGAGAGAGAGAGAGAAGGATGGAGAGGAAATTGGGCAATGCTATCCTTAGACTACATTGACTATGAGCATTGACTTCTTTAGCTAAGTCTGATCTTCACCTTCAGGTTATCTAATTTCTTCTTTCTTTTTTGTGCACGACTTCTTAATGACCCACAACCAACAGTAACCCACTAAGAACCAGTAACTCACTTCACTCTTAGGGGGCCCTAGCATTTACCTACCTTCTGGAAAATCCTAGAATTCCAAGTCACACACAGAAACAAACTATCGGCAACTGGCAAAATCACGCCCCTGCTGGAGCACGAGGCAAACCACAGTCAGCTGCTGTGGACAATCTGAAGCAGCCCCGTATTCCACCTCAGGGATTAAAACAAAAAACATTCTTATCTGTGTTTTTTTTTTTTTAAAGAAACCGAAATGTCAAGATTGTCAAGACACACTTACAACAACATTACTGGTGGAAGTAACAAGGGATGCGGCTTCTAAGTCAGGGGTTTGGGTACTATTTCACAAAATTACAAGTGAATGGATTAATTCTTTAACCCAGAAACTGCATATTCCGGAGGTCTCTACTGAAAGTCAAGTCTATGCTGAAAATATACCTGCGCAAATTTGAAAAATGTGTGCATGCAGGTGGTTCCTTGTGGCATTTCTTAATGGCAAGGAACATAAACACCTCAAATATCTATTAATCTGGGAGGAGCTGAGTAGTGTGAAATATACTGGAATATGCTGGAATATACTGGAATATACTGGAGTACTATGAAGCTCCAGACACAATGAGGATGTTTTTATGCTGCTAAGAGGATGACTTCCAGACTAGGGCGTGTGACTCCGAGTGCACGAGGGAGTATATATGGAAGCTATTTTTGTATAAACGAAGCACTTGAAAGGCTATTCCAGAAACTAACATGTGAGATATTGGGGATGGAGGAGGAGAGGGGTGGGGGAGGAGAGAGGAATGGGGGAAGGGCTACCGATGAAGAATGAGGAATGCAAGGGAGATACCTCTGAGCATGTATTGCAATGTATTTTTGACTCTACAATCATTTTATATATTCTGGAAGCAAATTAAAGAGTACTCTGAAACTAGAAATCAATGAGATAAATTTACCTAAATGTATATGAAATTGGTAACATAGCCAAACAGATTTATTTCAAGTGGCTTTTGAACCTAACACTTTGCCTTTAGTTGTTGGGAGCACAAAGGTCCTTCTTGCCTTCACAGATAAAGACCAGGAATGTTCGACTCAAAGCATTGTCTCTTCACGTATAACTTGTTTTTCCACTCAGAAGGCTGGCAAATGGAGGTGGCTAATAACCTGGTGATCTGTGCTATCTGCAGGGCCAGGCATACCAAGCTCCCACAAGCAGGACCGGTTATGACTAATAGTCTAGGTGACCTTTGCATTATCTGTGTGACCAGGGGCTCCCCCAAGCTCCCACAACCAGGACCAGAGGTGGTTAATAGCCCAGATGACCTCTATGCTATCTGCACGACAGAGCCCACACCAGATCCTTCCCTGGGCCCTTAAGATGACACACGCAGCCTATCTCTAGAACTCATCTTTATGGAGGAAGTGACATGTCCTCTGAGAAGAGTTTCTGTGTAATTGTCCCTCTTTTGTGCATAGGGGATTGCGCACCAGGAAACTTTTTTTTCCTCCAAATTCTACTGTACTTAAACGTGTTTACAATAAACTGCCTGGTATCAGGCTCTAGAAGTTTGAGCCAACACTGGCTACCTAGTGATGTTAAACCAGATTCCCCTCTTACCTGATGTACAGGAATGATTCTGATGCTTTGATTTAATTGGGAATATGCGAGCAGGGAGTACTGCTACTGAAGGTCCTTGACTCATCAATAAAGATGCCAGCAGCCAATGGCTTGGGAGGAAAGAAAGAGGCAGGACTTCCAGGTTCCCGCTGGAACAGACTCAGAGCTACAGAGGAGATCTTCCAAAATGTAGGCGGAAGAGGAAAGCAGCTCACCGAAGGGCAGCGGGAAAAGCATCTTGGGCTTGCAATTGTTCTTGGGCAAGACCAATGGGCTTCACAGAAGGTAACTGGGCGACTAAGCTGAGGGCAGATTTAGAGGTGTTGAGCTAGGAGTAAAGGGAAGGGTGTGTTAGCTGTGCAAGGCATAGAAGAGCCCAGCCACAGAGCCAATTAGGCAGGCTAAAAATGAGCTAAGGTGCCTGTGGCTTTCATCTGCAGTTCTGAGATAGCTCCTAGGTAGGTGGGCCTACCACTCTCTGGGAGCTCAAAGTGGAGTAGCAAAAACTACTGCTGCAGCCTCGGGTCAGAGATCCCCAACATTTCTTTTGTGGAAAGTGTTAGAAGAATGAAATAAGCTACAAAACCTCTGAAGCTGTATTTTGTTACTTTGTTACCAGAACTAAGATTAGTACTGCGAAGCCTGTTTAGAGTTTCACAGAAGAAAGCGAGAAAGTTTAATGTGAGCTGTGCTACAACCAAATGAACAACCAAATCAATGTAAAGGTCAGATGTTTAAACCGAGTCTTCAAGTTTCCAGGGCCCCAAAGATGCCATTTTAAAAAGAATAAAATTTTAACGTTTTATAGGAAAAATTGAGAGTAATTTACAAATCACAGAAAACAAAATCAGAGGACAGGCAGTGGTGGTGCACACCTTTAATCTCGGCACTCAGTAGGCAGAGGCAGGCAGATCTTTGAGTTAGAGGCCAGCCTGGTCTACAGAGCTAGTTCCAGGACAGCCCTGGCTACACAGAAAAATCCTGTCTGAAAAAAAACCCAACCAACCAACCAACCAACCAACCAACCAACCAACCAACCAAACTAACAAACAACTCAGAGAACCTAAAGACAGACAATTAAAAATGAAGGCATTAGAACAAAAGTGACCTTTGTAACTTTCAGAATCATGGTGGGCTGAAAAAGTATTTAAAGAAACTGTAACTAAAAATTCCACAAATTTGAAGTTCAGTTAAATGCAGGTAGGAACAAAACAAAACAAAATGAATCTCATCAAAGCACGTAATAATCAAACCAAAGAAAAAAATTATAAGCAGCCAGATAAGGACATTATTACATGGCCCAGAGCAGCCACTGACCAGCTGGGCCTGTGGGTCAAATCTCTATTGGCTGTCATTTCTGTTAATGAGGCTTTATTGAGACATGGCCACACATATCTATTTATGTATTTGCTAGACTGTGACATAATGGTCAAGCTGAGCAGTTGCCACAAAGACCATGTGGTTTGCAAAGCCTAAAGAATACACCTTAGTGCTTTGTGTAGAAAAGTTTGTCCCTCTTGATATAGAAGAATGTTTCAGAATCCATACAAGGCAAAGGCAAAGGCCAGTCCAGAAGTTCCTTTGTTTTTCCTAGCAAACAGTATCTTTCTTCCCTTCTTCTTCTTCTTCTTCTTCTTCTTCTTCTTCTTCTTCTTCTTCTTCTTCTTCTTCTTCTTCTTCTTCTTCTTCTTCGATTTATTCATTTATTATATATAAGTACACTGTAGCTATCTTCAGATACACCAGAAGAGGGCGTCGGATCTCTTTACAGATGGTTGTGAGCCACCATGTGGTTGCTGGGAATTGAACTCAGGACCTCTGGAAGAGTAGTCGGGTGCCCTTAACCGCTGAGCCATCTCTCCAGCCCTCTTCTTTTCTTCTTGTTTTGTTTGCTTGTCTGGTCGGTTGGTTGGTTTTGTTCTTTTGAGACAGGGTTTCTCTGTGTAACCCTGGCTGTCCTGGAACTTGCCCTAAAGGCCAGGCTGGCCTTGAACTCAAAGATCCCCCTGCCTTGACCTCTGGGGTGCTGGAATTAAAGGCATGCGCCACTACTACCCTTCACAAATGATAATCTTTCAAGGAAAGTGACATACTTTGAAAGATGGGAGGAGGCCTGTCGGAGTCCTTTAGGCAAAGAAAATTTATGGAGTGTAGAAATTTGAATCAGCATAAAGGGAGAAAGGTGATACATTTTGATGAAGTACAAAAATATTTTTACTTTTTAATCTCCTGAAAAGATAATAACTATTTAAAATAGAAATAAGCTGGGTGTGGTGGCACACGCCTGTAGTCCCAGCACTTGAGAGACAGAGGCAGGTGGATCTCTGAGTTTGAGGCCATCCTGGTCTATAGAGTGAGTTCTAGGACAGCCAGGGCTACATAGTGAGACTTAATTGGAATTTTAGAGCACACAAATGAAATGCATATGATAACAACATCGCAAAGGTTATAGGAAGCACTAAAAGCACACTGTCACTGTCATGGGGTTCTTACGCGGTGGGGAAGTGAGAGAGAGCTATAGGGCGAGGTGTGAACTGTGCAGCTGTAGCGTCCAGTGTGCTACAGGGTGAGGTGTGAACTGTGCGGCTGTAGCGTCCAGTGTGCCACAGGGTGAGGTGCGAACTGTGCAGCTGTAGCGTCCAGTGTCCCACAGGGTGAGGTGTGAACTGTGCAGCTGTAGCATCCAGTGTGCTACAGGGTGAGGTGTGAACTGTGTGACTGTAGCGTCCAGTGTGCTGGCCTCTTGCCAGGTGTGGCTTCCTAGCTAAGAGTTGGATGCTTTTACTGTAAGAACATTTGCAAACTCAGACCCATTTCACACTTCAAGTTTCAGAGCAAACAGTGCTAGTGACTAAAATGAATGAAACCTGACTAGAATCCTCCACTCTTATGATGCTCGGTTGTGCCATATGTGTTCGCCATGGCTGGCTGTCAATCATCCGGCTTGTGAATTTTCTGTACTCAGAACGCATGCATGGCTGATTCGAGACAAAGAGAAGCAAATACTCAGTTTCCTCATCATGGGCAGTCACACTTCAGTCATCCAGCAGCCGTGTGCGGCTGGTAGCCACCACAGTGGACGATGCAGGTAAAAAGGTCCACTGTTGCAAGGAATTGTGGGAAAGGACATCTCAGGAATAGCAAACGATGTCCGAACAAACAGAAAAGAAGAACTGAGGAGCAAACGGTGGAGTTGGAAAGAACCGTCTTAAAATTCACTTAATCTAAACACAGGGAGGAAAGTAAGCAGAAGTCAACAAACACGGACAAATGGAATTAATAGAGAACAAATAGCAATATGACCAGAGTTTAATCTTATCAATGATTGAAATAAATCCCGTGGTCTATAATGCCATTATAATTAGAGGGCAGAGATGATCAAGGCAGACTGAAAAAAAAAGCAAGCACAAACTACACGTAGAAAACTAGCTTTTATTTTTATAAGTACAATGAAATAATGAGAATCATAATTTTATTATTTATTATAGTTCGTTGTTTACTTATATTGGAGACTGTGTCTCCCCATGTCACCCTAGATGTCCTGGAACTCACAGAGATATGCTTGCCTCTGCTGTCTAAATCCTGGGGTGAGCTATGAAACCCTCTTTATGCATAACAGATATGACAAACGGAAGAGGGAAAAAGATGTAGCCCAGAAACGACCCGTATTAATATCAGGCTAATAAACGCCAGCACAATGACTATTGTCAGGATTGTTTTTTTAAGTCTGTAAATCTATGTCAAAAAAATTAGCTTTATATTTTATCTTACGCATTTAGGTGTTTTGCCGGCGTGTATGTGTGGCGCCATGTGGGTGATTGGTATTCACAGAGGTCAGGAGAGGCCTTGGAGCCTCTGGAACTGGAGTCGTTCTTTCAGAGGACCCAGGTTTGGTTCCCAGAACTCACGTGGTGGCTCAGTTCTGGGTGCTCCGATACCCTCTTCCTACCCCTGAGCACACCAGGTACACACAGGGTACACGAATATAAAGGAAAAACATTCATACACGTAAAACTAAATAAATAAACATTTAATAAATCAATTTTATTAAATTAAATATTAATCATATGCACATTATTCCAGAACATACAAGGCTGGGCTCACAAAATTAGTGGAGTAAGAGAGTAACAATTCTTGCCATATAAGGAAAAGACATAGGACATTTTACAAATAATGTGCATTTGTTTTTTTTTTTTTTTTTGTTTTTTTTTGTTTTTGGTTTTTCTTTTTTTTTAAAGATTTATTTATTTATTTTATGTATGTGAGTACACTGTAGCTGTCTTCAGACACACCAGAAGAGGGCATCAGATCTCATTACAGATGGTTGGGAGCCACCATGTGGTTGCTAGGATTTGAACTCAGGACCTCTGGAAGAACAGTCAGTGCTCTTAACCACTGAGCCACCTCACCAGCCCCTGTGCATGTGTTAAAAACTAGACTGAATAGATACATCTAGAGAGCACGGTTGTTTTTTTTGTTTGTTTTTGTGCCCTGTGCAATAGTAATAGGCAACAGCTTGCTTTTTGGGTGTTAACAGACTGTAAAAGGTGAGAACTACATAAGGAGCATTCTTCAGTCGCAATGGAATTAAGCTCTTCATTAGGAACAAAAAGACAAAATTCTTCTGCTTGAAAATTAAGAAGCATTTAACACTACTCAGTATTTAATATATACCACTATGCTACAAGGATTGTTCCGAGAAACTGGAATTTCACAGAAAGCAAATCAATAACTAAAAGTCTGACGATACAAAGTGTTGGAAAGAATGTGAGGAGGATGCCGGCTCGTTTCAAGTCAACTTGACACAAGCTAGAGTCATCGGAGAGGAGGGACCCTCAGTTAAGAAAATGCCTCCGTAAGGTCCAGCTGTAGGCAAGCCTATAACCTACAGGCTTAACTGGTGATTGATGGGGAAGGCCTAGCCCATTGTGGAAGGTACCATCTCTTGGCTAGTTAGTGGTCCTGGGTTCTATAAGAAAGCAGGCTGAGAAAGCTTAGAGGAACAAGCCAGTAAGCAGCATCCCTTCACGGCCTCTGCATCAGCTCCTGCCTCTAGGTTCCTGCCCTGTTTGAGATCCTTTGATGATTGAATGGGATATGGGAGTGTAAGCTGAATAAACCCTTTCCTCTCTGAGTTGCTTTGGTCATAGTGATTCAGTGAAGTAAAACCATAGCTAAGACAATGGGCTGTGGATACTTTTACTCTGTTGGTTGACTGTAAGATAATTTACTGCACAGAACTGAAGTCTGTGATTCAGCAAATCCAGCCATGCATAAAGTTTAGAGAAACCTGTGTTGTAAACACCAGGATATTCACATCAGGACTGTTAGTGACAGTGTGACCTGGTCAGAAGGATTCCCTGACCGTAGAATGTGGATAAACTACGATGTGGGAGGAGGCTCACAAGGCCTCAGCCCTACACATAAAACAACAGGCAACTTAGAAATGGGCGAGAGGAGGATAAATCGTCTCTCTCTCACCCGCCTCTGTCCTGCCTCCATCCCACCCCACCCTGCTGCCCCACCAACATACCAATTGGTTATCTGATACCAAAAGGTCAGCCCTGAAAACATACAGATGAGTAACGTTATACAGACTGAGCTGGTCATACTTATGTATATAGGAATGCACACACACATACACACACACACATACACACACACACATACACACACACACGCACGCACACACACACTCACACTCAACAATTAAAAAGGGGGAGGGGCCAGGAATTTAAAAGAGAGCCAGGAGGCATGACATATATGGGAGGGTTTGGAGGGAGAAAAGGGAAGGGAGAAAGGATGTGATTACAATCTCAGAAATAGAAGAAATAATTTAAAAACATTCGTGTGACAGAACACAACAGAACAGTGAGACACACAAACCTCAGGCCCTGATGACCCTGGTGACCCTGGTGACCCTGGTGACCAAGAATGCTGTGCAAAAGAAGCAAGATTTAGAAACTATCACGATTCCATTCCCATGAAATGGAAAAAGAGTCAGGGCTGTGGGAAGTCTTCAGAACTGGCTAAGAGGCTCAGGGTGTGTTGTTTTAGAAGACTTTTGTTATAAAGACGGGAGGTGTAGGGGGACTGCCTGGAGTGGGGGTGGGGAGAGAGGGTGGTATGAAAGGGAAAGCACCAGGCAAGAAATGAGGTATTGTCTGTGGACCTTGGAAGGAGAGAGAAGGGTTGGGGATCGGCTGGGTCTTCTACCCTCTCCCAGTGAACGCACAGTAGCTTCAGGATTACCCAGCAGGAAGTCAGGATCTGCTTACATCCCAGAGCTGAACTCAGACTTAAGCCAGTGTTTAAAGATTTCTTTCCTTGCAGAACTCAGGCACAAATCTGGCCCCCCGAGGGGGAATTATTACTTCTTCCTTCCAACTCTTCTCAACATCTTTAAAATCTTGCCTACAATCCGGGGAGGCAGAGGCAGACAGATCTCTGAGAGTTGGAGGCCAGCCTGGTAAGTTTCACTATGAGAAACATAGTTTCAGGCCAGCCAGCCCTATTTAGAGAAAGCCTGCCTCAGAGCAAACAAAGAAACTAGCACAGAAACCCTGTCTAAGGGCTTGCATCTTGCAAGAGGAAGAGAGAATAGCTTGCTTCCGAGTTCAAAATTCACTGAGAAGTTTTTCTCTCTTGCATCTCTGTTATTTCCTGTCTTCCTGATCTTGGGTCTCAGATTATGACTTTAGGTTTCACTATCTCCCCACTCCGTCTGTATTTCTTGGAACATTTCTACATAGTCTTTTTCTACGAAAGAGAATGTCCCCTGAACAGGTCACAAATGTGGAAGGGGGTGGGGACGTGATGTCCCACAGACCTTACTGAAACTTAAACCTCAGAAATTTCAGTGTTAATTATGTGAAATTGTGAACAGTTTTTTTAGCCCTACGACAACCGGAAGCATCGTGCCTAATAGCCTGATCAGCTGAGCAGTGCCTCTGGTAAAGGAAGGGTTGATTTTAATGATGCAAGCACCTGGAGGTGGGCGCGCAATAATGGCGGATGGGCTGGATGAATCCTTGGGCTGGATGACCCTCTGAGGAGAATCCGGTCCCAGTTTAATTCACTCGATCCAGACAGTCACCAGCAAATTTCATTTAAAGTTTGCCTCTGCTGCTCGGAGACCTGGATAAGTCTGTGGAAAGCGAGAGGCTTTATTGAGATTGGCCACCTTGGGCTATTTCAGGACTAACGCCAGTCCCCAGAAAGTTGCTTTTATAACCCATGTTTGGTGCTTGATTAGATCCAGTGCTGCGGTCCGGGGGAGGCATAGCTTTTTTTATCCTCTGATATCTACTGGGTCATCTCGGAGAGCTCTTGTTTGGTTTTATTTTAGAACAGACAGGAAGAGATGTGAGCAAGGGACACAGAGGCCTCCGTTTTATCATGGGCCACCGGCCCCATGTGTGAAGGCTGCTGCTGCTAAGCCTGAAGACCTGAGGTTGAAGGAGAGAGCCGGCTCCTGCAAATTGTCTTTTGGCCTTAAACAAAGACTTTTGGGCTTGTGTGCAACCCC
This sequence comes from Rattus norvegicus, assembly GCF_021556685.1. Taxonomy (NCBI): domain Eukaryota; kingdom Metazoa; phylum Chordata; class Mammalia; order Rodentia; family Muridae; genus Rattus; species Rattus norvegicus. Next base: position 138,913,130 of record NC_141540.1, read on the forward strand.
CTAGTAAGACAAACAAACAAACAAACACATAACCACCTAGCTAGCTAACTAACTAACTAGGATATTTTACTATTAGGTCCAGTAGTGCACATTTGCAATCCCAGAACCCAAGGGAGTTGAACTCTGAGGCAAGAAGAGTTCAAGACCATCCTGGGGTACATAATGAGCCAGTTTTGTTTGTTTTCGTTTGTTTGTTTTTTAAATGTATCTTCCCAGGAACGCAAAGACGTCCTTAGACTAGGACGAGTGAGAAGGGAAGTTTTTTGGTGCACATTGCCATGTTACAGAGGAACGAGCATAATTCCTTTCCAATCAGGCTGAAACTGAGAGAAGTAATTTGTTTAAAAAAAGTTGCCCCCAAAGAAATAGAGCTTATTCTTCTGTGGGATGATCTGGAGGAAATAACACACCCTCAGCCAGAAATATTCCTCCTCCTCAACGAAGCTGATCTCTTATTAACCACAGCCGATTCTTCAGCCCCAGCCAGCCAGCCTCGGTTATCCTGGTAAAGCAAAGGTTTCCCTTGCCCAGATGATGAACCCCAAATATCACACAGTCATCCCAGACAGTCTTTGCTTCCCGCCTGGAACTCCCCAAGCCAGGCCTCCGTCAACTGCATGCAGTGTCTTAGCAGCGTCTTCCAGACTCCCACAGAACAGCTCACCAAGCTTTAAACACTCAATCACTTCACAGCCCCAAGTTTCAAATGCTTCCACGGTCCTCTCCGGAAAGCTTGTTTCGGGCCATCACAGCGTTTCCTCAGTCGCACGGCTCACTTGTCTCACCATACCCAACACCTGGTAATAATTTCTCTCCTAGTTTTCTTCTCTATTGACCAAAGTCAACCTGGGGATTGGGGGAAGGTTTATTTGGCTTATAGGTTATACTCCATTCTTTCAGGAAGCCAGGGAAGGAACTGAAGACAGGAACATGGCAGGAACTGAAGAGGAGCTGAGGAGGACTGCTTGCTGGCTTGCTTCCACGTTCCGATTCAGCTACCTGTCTTTTACAACCCGGAACCACCTGCCAAGGGTGACACCACCCACCGTGGGCTAGGCATCAATTAGCAACCAAGAAAATGTCTCAGAGACATGTCCATAGGCCAGTCTGGGGGCAACCATACCTTCATCGAAGTTCTGCCTTTCCAGGTGTCCTTAGTTTGTGTCAGGCTGGCAAAAAGACCAATGGGTACAGTCTTATACTGAGATAGTCAACACAGCCTCATAAGTTAAATCTGGGGATTATTGCTTGGGGATTTTAGACTAACAAGTAGCAGCTAGACTTCCCATTGGCTTAGTGTATTCTTCTACACCCAAGTCCAGAAGCAGCTGTATCAGACTTATTGTGCGGAAGTGTAAGACAGAGACGTAAGGAAGAACAGGAAAACAGCAGGGTCTTCCCAGAATTGCAGTTTTCATAAGAATGTGATGCTTAGGACTGGGTACACATAACGGAGATGACCTTTACAGTATGGGGTCTCTCCTCCCGACAAGCTAATCAGAGTGAGATAAAAGAACCCCACAGCTACAGTGATACTCAGAGACTAAGGCCCCACGATGAGAAGTCTCTCTGAATAGTTTAGTAGTACAGCTGGGGTACTCAGCCACAAGGCCTGGCATCCCAGTGACCCAACCTTATAACCCAACCAGCTAACGAAGGCTTCCTTCCCTGTATACACCACCCTTAATTTCCCGAGACTATGTATTCTCCCAATTCTCATTTTCATGCAGAATTTATGAAATGATCTTTTTTCCTTTTTAGTCGAACACAACCAATGTTTCCTCCCTATATTTTTGAGCCCTACTCTCCGAGGTCCCACATTCTCCACTCTCTCTCGAAGTTTCTACACACCCTCCTCTAAGTTCCCACCCTCCCACACCCCAAGTTCCCACCCCCACTCCCCAAGATCCCACCCCACTCCCCACGTTCCCACCTACCCTCTCAAATGTCTGACCTGGTACTAGACTGGATCGGCCACACTCCTGGACCTATGCACCTGCTTCCCATGATCTTTGGCGCTTCTCCAGGAACTTCCCCTCCCTCTTGGCCCAGACCCCTGGTGCTGTCTGTGTGCGGCATGGTCAGAGCTCTGAGCAACATGATATTCTGATGCTAAAAGCCCTGACACCCACAGTACGACAACAATGGTGGCAAAAGGCCTTGTGTGATGGCATAACCCAGCTCCTACTGAGTGGGGCTCAGTCTGACATAAGCTTATCTGGCAACAGACATGGGAAGCATTACGCTGGGGACCAGATTGGTCTTCTCCGGTAGAAGGCAGGGAGCACACCCAAAGAGAACCATCAGGATAGAATCCTTCATTCGAGGTGCCACAGAAGAGACGGGAAGGAATGGGCCATGGCCCGAGAACATGCCAAACTCTTCCTCTCGTGGGAGGGAGGACAGCAGGACCGATCCTGCAAAGCTCTGAGAGCCTTTGCTACAGGGTAGCCAGAAGTCATTCTGGGTAAGTTTAGCTGCGTCTTGCCTCCGTTTCTAGTGTTCCTGTGCGTTCAGAAACAAAACAAACTGCAGACACAAGCACATGAGCACACACAGGTGATGGTGAAGCTCTGAATGTGCTGAGGGATACCAAGAAAAAACATGCTGCTGTTTCCTGAGCCGGTTTAGGGCTCATCTAAAGCGTATTAGCCGTGTTTGGTGGGAATGGCAGAGGCAAGAGCAATAATAAATTTGTTGAAGGATCAAGGAAACAAGATTGATGGCTGGTTTTCAGAAAAGACAATATTGCATGGAGTGTGGGCTAATTTTTGGTTTTGGGAAATCAATTCTCTTATCTGTCCAATATATATCTTAAGTTATTTATTTAAACATTCTGACCCCGGGGTACTTTAAGATAGTTTAATTTGGTTTTATTTTAACAGCAGCAGTAAGACCGGCATAGATGAAACAGTTCTTTGGTGCCATGAAAATTTCCCTGGCTAGACACTCTTCACCACCAAGACATACAACCAGGGGAACCCAAGAACACACTTGCAGTTACTGAACTACTAGTGACCAATAACCCTCACCCACCCTTAGTTTTTTCTATAGTTAGATGGCACTGTTAATAAGTTTCTCCTTCCCAGATTCTTATAAACTCAGTAGTTTTGATCACTTGCCTTCTGGCTTCTTTTTATCAAAGTGATATTAGCATGTTATAGCCTACAAGTTGACTACATTCCCAGTCTATGTAATCTCTAAATCTATTATAACCAATTTTTCTTCTTCCTCCTTCTCTCCTCTACCCTCTGAGTAAGGGAAGGGGTTTTCACAAAGGACAGGGGTGTTTAGTGGGTATCTAAACATGGGTACTAGGGGCACTGACCCTACAGCCGTTAATAATTCACTCAATTGCGCGGCTGTGCAGTGTTAACTCAGATTTAGAAACACTACAGTTCGGTCCATCAAGAAAATGATTCAGCTGAGGTCTCCGAATCACTAAGGAATGAAACGAAATTGTATTCAGGTCTTTTGAAGTCCACTGTGCGTGGGCTGGAGATTTCTGGAGAATCCTGGAGAAGAGAATGGTACTTGGTGGCTCTTTTTTAAGTATCCATTCCACAGATACATTATGCATCCGCTTTCTGCGTCTCGGACGCTATTTTAAGCGCCGGGGATCCTGTGATGGAGGGCGCAGAAGAGGGGAATCTGTTGGTATGGAGTTTTCATTCTCAGAATTCACTTAGCTTCATCATTCTCGTAAACTCTCAGCAACCTGGATAGAAACAGCTGGGTCCCGTAAGGGACTGAATCTCACCCTGAGCTTTCTGGAGGGAGGGAAAATTGGTTATGCTGCAGAAGGGAGAGGCAGATCGGTCGTGCCTCCGCCTCCCTCTGCACCGCCAGGCCTGGTGCGTCCAGCTCGCCTGGGATTATTAACAATCGCTACCCAGTCCTGCGGCCCGGAAGGATCTGGCTCTCGCTCGGTCCTCCGAGGAAGGAATGCGGAGAGCGGGTGAACCCCTCCGCCCACCCCTTCCCCAAAAGCAGACGGTCCCTCTCCGGCTTGGGGGTGGGGGTCGTGCAGCAAACTGCTTTCTCATGCTGTCCTATTAAACATTGCAGCCACATGCTCTTTGCAGCTTCTCTGAGGCTACTGCAGCGTCCCTGCCCCGCCCGTCAGCCCATACAACAGTGCTCCACTGCAGCTTCGGAACCCTGTTCTTTTTCTTCTTCACTTCCTCGTTGCCATGGAGACATACGTCATTTACGTGCCGTGCGTCGCCTTGGAAACGGGGGAGCATCCGCGGCGCCGCCGGGAGACCCGCCCCTGCCGCTCCAGCCGCACTCGCGGGCACTGCTGGTGGATGGCCGAGGGGAGTCCCGAGACCGACACGCTGCGGGTCCCCGTCTGGACCCCGAGCCCCTCTGCATGCGCCTCTGTGACCTGGGGGACACTCTTTGCTGATGATTACCGGGAGGGCGGCAGGGACATAGGTACCACACTGGAAGCGAGCGGGCAAGCCACTTTTGCCCCTGGGAAAGCCTGAAGACGCTCGTCCCGGGACCCTAGACGGGTCTTCGTCCTGTCGACTCTTCTCAGCCCTCCTTGATCCTGTCCGCGCCCTTTGCCTGGTGCAGCTCTCTTCACGTCGGCTCCCCGCCCCTCTAGGGAGCCTAGGTGTCACTGGGCTCCACCCCGTCCCTCCCGGGACCTCTCCCCCTCCACACCCTTCCCCCCACCCTGGAGGCCCGGCTGGACACGACCCAGAGCTGCCATCGCCCGCTTCTGCCACTCAATGGAGGACAGTCTGCTGGAGATCATGACCAAGGACGGCGGCGACATGCCGGCTCCTCTGGAGGTGTCCACGGTGCCAGCCGTGGGGGACGTGATCTCTGGGGAGTATAACGGCGGTATGAAGGAACTGATGGAGCACCTGAAGGCCCAGCTGCAGGCCCTGTTTGAGGACGTGAGGGCCATGCGAGGGGCACTGGACGAGCAGGCCTCGCACATCCAGGTTCTGTCGGACGACGTGTGCGCCAACCAGCGGGCCATAGTCTCCATGTGCCAGATTATGACCACTGCGCCCCGCCAGGGAGGCTTGGGCGTGGCCGGCGGAAAGGGGAGCTTCCCCAGTGTTCCCCATGAGCCAGAAACACCTTCGCCTGGGATTGGGGACAGCGGCTTGCTGGGTCGAGATCCTGATGAAGAGGACGAGGAGGAAGAGGAGGAGAAAGAGACGGCTAGCCCCGCCACACCCACCAGTCACTGCGAGCGCTCTGAGAGCCCGGGTCTCCTTGGGGAGAATGGGCCACTTGTGGAGCCCCTCGACCTGCCTGACATTACCCTTCTGCAGCTGGAGGGCGAGGCCTCTCTGTGAGGGGGACCCCACCGGGGAAACAACTACCCGGGCTGGCTTTGGGTTTCCAAGTGCTTAACCCGAGGGGACTGAACAGTGCGGTGCAGAGTTCTTCTCTCCAAAACGTACGTGGTTCTTATAGGTCAGGGAGAGAGACTCCCTCAAAGAAGGATTTGTAGGGTGAAGGACTTTGGAAGCATCGCGAATTCCACCAACCAGGCATCATAACAAACTACAGAAAGGTGAGGAAAGGAAGTGCCCATCTCTGGACTCCCATCCATTCCCTTACCTTGCCCTCCGCCTCTTCCTAGGAAACAGGAGGACCATTGAATTATGTAAATAAAATTCTGCCTTTTCTATTCTGAAAAAGGAGTCATCTAGGACTTTGGCAAATAATCTCTATTTACCTAGAAATTAAGGAGTTGGGGTATTCTATTCTGGCAACAGGAAATTTTACCCTTTTGCTGACATCCAAGCTGTACAGTGCTCTGTGGAAAGCTCTCCCCCTTACAGATCTCTGCAGCTGCCGACTGGTAAAGGAAGCTTGAGGAGGGAACTGCAGCCCCAGGAATCTGGGGACGTGGGTTCCCAGGGCCCCAGGGCTGGGAGGAGCAGGCTATGAATGTGCCTGAAGACAGCTGGAGCTCTGGCCTTGAGCATGCAGAGCAGAACCTGCCTGTCATGTCACTGACTTCACCTGGGATTGCTTTGCCACTCACCTGGGCCTAGAGAACCAAGTGCTCTGGTCACAGGCAGAGACTTGGGACTGCTCAGCAGCAGTCCAGATTTAGGGGACGGTTGAGGAACTCTTGGGGGGAGGGGGTGGCGCTGTAGCCCCCGAACTGTCTTTTCTGGCTATACCTGCTTAACCTTGGTTCCTTCTTCTGTCAATATGTCAGTGCCCTCTGCTTCTTGGTGTCGCCTCCATAATGTCTTGTGTCACGTGTGTGCCCACCTGTGTAGTAGTGTGTGAGCCCTCAGGGCCAGGGCTTGTGGCTCTAGCATTAGGTTCAGGGGGCTTCAGACCCGTCTGGGAGCCCCAGGCAATCATGGCATTTTCTGCTCCTTTCCCCTTTGCCCCACTCCTCAACCAGGGCATGGAGCATGTGGCTGTCCTGAGGTTCCTTAACTTGATGTGCCTCCCTCCTACCTTCTGAAGTGGTGACTGTGTGCGCCCTTCCCCCCTCCTCTGTGTATCCTTTCTCAGTGCTTTGCTTGGTGTCAACCTTAATAAAAAGGCATCATCTCCCCTCTTGCTGACTGGTACTAAGCGGGTTTAAGGCTGGGGCTTCTAGGTCTGCCATGTGGAGCAGGGCTTAGAAAAATTTAGGGAGCATGCCTTCCCTCCTCTCTCTTTGCCCCCAGTCCCAAAGAGTTAACTGACCTTGTCCTGATTGGGACAAGATTGCCAGCTCTGTCTGCTCTCCCTTCTGCCCTGGTCCCTGATCCAGAGGACCTGGAAATGCAGTGGGAATGCCCAGTTCACAAGGGCTCGGGTGGCCAGCACTCCACACCTGCAAGAGCTTTCTTTTTAGTGAGGCAAGCCCCACGGGTGTGTGTGTGTGTGTGTGTGTGACTTCTGAATGAGAGCCCTGGTACAGCAGGCATGCCACCTGTTTTAGGGATGGAGTGGGAGTCACTGTTCTGGAGAGGTTGCCCAGGGTTCTGGAGTGGAGTGACACATCACTAAGGAAACCACAGTAACTGCCTCCGGCCTCCAGTGAAAGATGCGGGCAAGGAACTCCCCGGAGAGTCAACACTGACATCATCTCTAGGCAGCTCCCTCGGGTGATGGAGATTTCCCGAGGCTGCCCCAGAACAAAGGGTGGGAGTTGACTAGGCCTCGTGTGTGTGTGTGTGTGTGTGTGTGTGTGTGTGTGTGTGTGTGTGTGTGTGTGTTGTGTGTGTGTTGTGGTGTGTGTGTATGTGTGAGTGTGAGTGGGTGTGAGAGTGAGTGTGTGGTGTGTGTGTGAGTGAGTGTGAGTGTGTGTGTGCATTGTGGTGTGTGTGTGGTGTGGTGTGTGTTTGTGTAGTGAGTGTGTGAGTGTTGTGTGTGTGTGAGTGTTGTGTGTGTGTGTGTTGTGTGTGTGTTGTGGTGTGTGTGTATGTGTGAGTGTGAGTGGGTGTGAGAGTGAGTGTGTGGTGTGTGTGTGAGAGTGAGTGTGAGTGTGTGTGTGCATTGTGGTGTGTGTGTGGTGTGGTGTGTGTTTGTGTAGTGAGTGTGAGTGTTGTGTGTGTGTGAGTGTTGTGTGTGTTTGTGTAGTGTGTGTGCATTGTGTTGTGTGTGTTGTGTGTGTTGTGGTGTGTGTTTGTGTAGTGAGTGTGTGTGTTGTGTGTGTGAGTGTTGTGGTGTGTGTTTGTGTAGTGTGTGTGGTGTGTGTGTGTTGTGTGTGTGAGTGTTGTGGTGTGTGTTTGTGTAGTGTGTGTGGTGTGTGTGTGAGAGTGAGTGTGTTTGTGTGTGTGCATTGTGGTGTGTGTGTGGTGTATGTGTGTTTGTGTGTGTGTGTGGGGGGGTGGTGTATATGTGATAATTCCAACACTGAGTTGACTGCCCGAGACTTGCTCTGCACAATCCATATGATAAGAATAAAAAATATAGGATTCTGAGGATGTCTGGTGCAAAGGCTAGTTTCCTTATAGTTCTCCTGGGGATGCAGGATGGGGATGAGTCCTCCAGCAAAGCAGAACCAGGGTGGGTCTTAGATACAACCCCCTGCCCCAGTTTTAAAGGTTTATTATTGGTGTACGCGTGCATTTGTGCCTCTGCATTTGCACATATACGTATGGAGCCACAGAAAAGCCAGAAGAGAGCGTCAGAGTCCCAGGAGCTGGGGCTCTGTGCACTGATTGACGTGGGTGCTGGGGACCACTCACGTCCCCTGGAAGGACAGCACATGTTAGTAGTCAAGACATTTCTCCAGCTCTTATTTTACAGGTCAGCTTTGTGTCACCCTTCCTTTCTTACTCCCTTTCTTTTCCCCTTCCCCCTTTTCCCTCTTTTTCTTCTTTTTTTTTTGGTTCTTTTTTTCGGAGCTGGGGACCGAACCCAGGGCCTTGCGCTTCCTAGGTAAGCGCTCTACCACTGAGCTAAATCCCCAGCCCCCTCTTTTTCTTCTTGAGACAGGGTCTCACCATCTAGTGCCTCATGGCTTGGAACTTACTACGTAGAGCAGGCTGGCCTCGGACATGGAGTGTCATCTGCTTTCGCCTCCTGAGCACACTCTTTGAATATAATCTTTTCCTATGTAAAGAACCCTTGTCCTTGAGGACAGAACTAAGGAAAAGGGCATGGTTAGCTCCTCGAGAGAGTGGGGAGAGCTCGTCTTAGGTAGAGATGAGCCAAAAAGGCTGGAGGACTAGCCCTGAAATTCAGAATATGCCAGAGGAAGCCTTGAGGTGTACAGTCCTTGGGTAATGAATGCTGGGCCCCTCAGGAGAACAGCTAAGAGTATATAGCTGAGGTCACGGACTTAGGTTTTTGCTAAAAATTTCAACGTTCAGCATTGATTACCATGGCAATGATCGGTTCTTGAGCTCCGATTTTTATCTCCCAGAGATTCTATGAGGTAGAAACCCTTGTTACTTTTACATAACAGCTCAGAAAGAGATTTAAGACTTCAAGGTCACAGACTGGAATCTGGCAAAGCCAGGAACTAACACCGAGACGGTTTGATTTAAAGGAGCCTGAGATAGAAACCGTCTCCCTGATTGCTCTTTTATTTGGCTCTTCACAGAGCTCGGGAGAATCCTGAAAAAGAAATCAACCACATTTGGGCAGTCTTCAGCTTCTCAGTTTGAAGAGATTGCAGTCAGGCCTTGGTTTGAGACCTTTCTCAGCATTGGGTGGGTGAGAATTTACGAACTGCACAGCTTGGACCTGCTGTTAGAGAGGAAACCTCCAATGCTTGCAGGCATCCCCGTCAGTTTCTTCAGTAGGTGTGCTCTTTGTGTTCCCTATAGGTCAGATTCTCTGCCATTTGACCGGTATCCCAAAGGCAGCACGCACAGCCCATTTAGACTCCATAGAAAGTTCTGGTTGAGTCCTTCAGTGTTCCTATGCACACTGCTCTCCGTGTGCCCTCAGCCCCTAACTTATAACCTGCAACCCTGCAAGTCCAGATAGAAACCTTCCCACAGAGAACAATTGTTCTGCCCCCCTCTTATCTGCGCCAAGAGATTTTGCACAGGTTACCCCCTCACCCCTGTTTCTTCCTTCTCTGTTTCCCTCTGGCCTCTGAGGCTGCTTCAACTTGCTGGTGAAGAAGTTTGAGCTGGAGTTGAGGGAGCAACAAACACTGGACGTTAGATACAAACGCCTGCAAATACATATTCTCTCTAGAGATAAAGGGTCATTGTTTTGACTTGGTCCTCAAGAGTAAGAACCTGGCTTTTGTGAAGTGGTGAGAGTCATTGAGTAAAGTGTAACGAGATGTTTCAACTCAGAAAGCACCAAGGAAGAAACCACCGTGAGCTGGGCCCTTCCGGCATCCATGCCTCCTGAGCCTCCAGAGGATTTCCTGCCTGGAATTGGAATAGCATCTCCATCTAATTACTCAACACTTTCTTGATGAATTTTAATTACATCAGCATCTATCGGGTGCTGCAGTCCTGGGTCCCATCACTTCCAAACCTCTAACAGTAGAGGTTTGTCAAAGTGAGGCTAAGAAATGTCTGAGTTCCCCTGGGAACGCACAAGCACATCCCCATTCACCCCAGATAAGACACCAGAGACAAGTCGATGAACCATTTCACCCAAGTCTAGGTTGGAGAACGAGTGAGTTCATTGGGTTGTTTAGTAGAGGGGTTGGGACTGAAAGGAGTATTATTTACAGTTAGCCTGGCTAAGTCCAAGGCATCGCAAACAGCCCACCCCAGCCTGCGTGGCTGCTCCCAAGAGTTGCGTCCATGGAACTCCCTAGCCTACTGGCAGGCAGCTCTCTCTAACACCCATAAGTCCTATTTCTTACCCAACCTTTCAAAGGTGGCTCTCCCGAAGTATGTAACTTTCAGAGCTCCCCCTCCCTTCTGGAAGGCACATTTTAACTAAGAAAATAATTTCATATCAACCTCCATGGCTTCAAGCTAAACTTTCAGTTTGGGGCCAAATCCAATCCCACACACAACTCATCACTACTTCTCTACTTTGACCTGTCCCTGTCATTTAGTTCATGTTTCTGGAACTGTCGTTTCTAGCCTGACCAAAGTGCCTCTCGAAGAGGTCTGTTCTTAATCTCAGAGACAAAGCACATACAGTGTCACAGAAATAAGCTACAACTTTAACCTGGTACAGCCAAACTCTGCTCTTGGAGAATGGCTTGCTTCCCTGTGGTATAAACTGGCCGTCCCCACAGCACTCAGACTTACGGGCTCACAGTGGTGCTGCAGATTATGCTTTCTGCTTGACGTCTGCAGTGGAAAATTTCCTAGGACCACGCTACACCTCGAACATATGTCTATATTTCTCAAACGTCTTGCTTTGAAAGGCAGCTTTTCATAAACTTCTTCCTTCTTAAAATGCTTAACATAGAAACTGTACTCAAGGCACTACTGTAGTGGGAATACTGAAACACATAACGGTTGTTCATCAGTCTTTTATACTAGCTATCACCCACCCCACCCCTACCACACACATTCTACATTGTCCTGGGAAGGTGAGTTCCCACTGGAAAAAACAAAAACAAAAACAAAAACGGCTTCTCTGCTTGGAAGCACTGTGTTTAGAGAAAGAATCCGGCCCTGCAAATATTGCTGTAATAGCGCCACCTGTCGCGGAATAGAGGCATTACAAGAGGAACCTCAAAGTGGATTTACGTCTTTTCTCTTCGGGACTGGCAAATGCCTATAAAAGCTTGGCTTCCTGCCATGCGGTGGGTAGTGAGACAGGAAAACTGAGTAAGTAGAATGGATCTGAAGAATATAAAAAGCAACTGCAATAAACTAGGTTCGCTCCTCCCGCAGTTACCTACTGCAGAAATTAATCTTCCTAAACCAGAGTTCTGAATAGTTTATCCTCCTCAACAATCTGTGACATCTCCCCAGTGCTCCCCATATTAAATATAAAATACGGCATGCCCCCGCCCCCATATATTTCTTTCCCTAGCTACTAATGGGTAAAGTCGAAAGGAATAGTGAACCTGTGGCCAAAGGGTCCTGCTCCTCATTCTCGGGAGATGCCTCTGCGTCCCAGCACTTGGTAAATCTGACGTCTCTACTTTGACCTGTCCCTGTCGTTTAGATAAAATCCTCTCCATTCTTCAAAGCTCTTCAGCGCTTCCACTTAAGACGTGGAGAAATGTGTCTGACGTTTCTTTGCGTTTGGCGGCTGCAGCAGCAGCGGGAGGGATGGGGGCGGGGTTCGGGGGGAGGCGTGAGGATATGACAACAACCTTACTGTCTTTTTGCCTGCTTGTGTTCAGCCCTGGGCACACTGTCCAACGCTTTCCAGACTTATGGGAACCTCGAGAGCTGCAACTGTCTGTTCATGCCTATAGCCTCTGAGATGTCTACCGGGACTTAACGGTACTGTTGATTGAGTGGCACCTCATTGAAGGAGCCCCAAAGAAAGGGAAGAATGCTGCCAATCACAATCATTGTTTTCTTATCACCTGGGGTCTTAAAGTTCCATTCTTATTTAAATATCGTTTACTTCTCATTTTCAAAAGGAACTTAAAAATATCACTACTACATACACAGCTACAACTAAAAGTCAATACACAATTATAATTTCTTTCAGAGTATGGCACTTCTGAATCACTTTTGGCGTTGTCTGTATTTTTCCACACATTTCTATGATGGGCCATAACGAGTTTTAGGAGAGCAGAGTTTCTTAGGAAGAAATTGTTGCCTCTGGGAGTTCCCTCCGGGGCCCTATTCTTAATCTCCAATGCAGCACTTCCTTTGATCTTGCCAGAGAGAGTTTAAGGTAAGTGTTTGAACAACACCCAGCACCAGTATTTCTTCAGGGTGTCCTTAGAGGACCCTTAGAGGGTTGGTGAACTGAAGGTTTCCAGTCACTTTGAATGGCTTGTGCAGTGTGATCTTTGTGTCATGACTTCCGGGAGCTGACAGGAATTGGAAGCTACCATCGGTTGTATAGGGCATTCCATTTGAAAGATGTGTAGATGTGCGAGAGAAAACAGGTGTCACTGGAATTACATTACTGTTACTGTTTTTCTGAGAAAAGAGCTCACTCAGTAGAGCAGTCGGCCTCGAACTCACAGAGATCCACCTGCCTTTGCCTTGAGAGTGCTGGGATTAAATATGTACCCCATCACACCAAGCAAAATTTACATGATTATACAGGACCATCTTGATTATAGTCCAAAAAAGTGTTCAGTTGAACAACAAAAGGAAAAAAGGAGCAATTGAGAAGCAGAGGCCAGGATGGAACTGAAACATTGTCACCTCTCAGAATCCCTAAATGTTTTTTTTTTTTTTTTCTGAAAGAAACTTTGTTGATGTTTGCCCAGCTGTTTCATATATAAGCTAGATGTCTGAAGGGACTTCCCAGTTCTACTAGATCTGATTGAATTTGACACAAATTCCAGTTCCTAAGCCTGGGAAGTCTGCAGAATCCCAGACAGCTCCTGCAGTGTCTGGTGGGAACTACTCAGTGCCCACACCCAGACTTCATGCAGGCAGTCTCAGTGTGACTCGTCAGGAACCCTAAGACACACAAAGCATAGCCCCTTTTCAGCAGTATATCAGGAAATAGAATTCTACTCGACGTTTTAAGCCTTTCCTTGTAGACAACTAGAAAAGTGGGATGGGTGAGAGAGCGGTGAAGAGCAACCATGGGGAGTCCCACTGAGGAGCCTATGCCTTTTGCAGACTTCTACCCCACCTCTCCACTTTCTTATGGTGCTCACCATATCCTGATAAGGCAATGCTATGTTCTTGAGTAGGGGCACTGTGGGTGCTTCTCAGAAGACAGAAGGAAAAGCCTCTGCTCTGTGAGTATCGATGACTAAATTGGGAATATTTCAATGTATAAATGACATGTTGTATGGGTGGCCTTGGTGAGGACAGCAGAACAAGGTTCCTGCCCCTTGGGGTATTAGGCTTCTTTGTATAATAAGGTATTTTCATATCCCTCTGAGGAATGTCCTCCCTATTAATGTTAATGACTGCATGATAATCAGACAGCAGAAGGTGAAGGTGTGGCTAATGTCTCAGCAGAATGGTAATGACTGGGACCTTCAGGACAGCCCTTAAGGCTGTGGGAAAGAAAATATATACTTAGCCAACTATACAAAAACTAAGGATGCACTAGGAATTATATGAGGGGCTTCGTGAATCTAAAGGAACAGAGGCAGCTGCATTAATGGGCCAGCTTGTCAGAAAGATACAAAGGCAAGCAGATTCCTGAGTTCAAAGTCAGCGTGGGACACAGCTAGTCCAGGCGCGAAGGGGAAAAGATGGTAATTTCAGTAGGGGTCCCACCCAGCTAGTTTATCTTCTGTGCTTAACCGAGGCAGGCAGGCAGGCAGGCAGGCAGATTTCTGAATTCTTTTGCAATGTTAAAAGGAAATATGTGCTTCCTGTCTCTTAAGAATTAAGGGGTTGGGAACTTAGGATGCTGATTCATAGGATAATCAAAGGGAACCTGGAGTGAATCACTGAATTGATATGTAAAATAAAAAACCATTGGTCTATAGGGGATGAGCTAGCAGAGAGTGACAGCAATTCTTCCTTAGAATTTTCTCTAGAGACATCTCTGGAGGTGTCTGGAGAATGAAAAACAGGGTTTCTGACTTGGTCAGACTTGGTCAGAAATCCCAAGAATTGCTCAGAGAGCTGATGCAGCTCTTTTAGAATGTTTTCTAGCAGCTATCCGGAGAAGGCTGTCTGAAGAGAGAACATAGCTCTGGTAGAAATCTTTCTGATTTTCTGATTTTAGTCAGAAAACCCATGAGCTATCCAGAGAGCTTTTACAGTTTTTACTAGGAGAGAGAGCTGTCTCAACTAGAGTTTTTAGAATAGAAAAAAAAAGCTGTCGAGAACAGAGCAGAACACACACACACACACACACACACACACACACACACACACACACACACACACACACAGGGGACGGGGAGGAGGTCTGGAAAGCAGAACCTAGGCTGCCAACTTGGATCCACAATTTGACTTTGAGTTATTTTTTTTCGACATTTCCAGACACCCCTTCTCTCAGGAAGCCCACTCCAAGCCGAGGCTGGTCCTTGGCATACAGGGAAAGTAGGTGTGTATGCAGGCAGGACAAGGTACAATAGAAATGAAGTATTATAAAGATTTACAGTACAGAGAATATGTAATATAACATTGGAAGCAAAACAGCAGCTGGTGTGGCATTGGACTCTGGGAAAGGGAAGTAGAGTGGTCTTGGCCAAACTTCCAACAAAATTTCCCTAAATGAACTGCATATTGTCACCAATAAACAAAGTATATTGTGTAAAATAGTTCTTGTATTTTACACACAGAGACAAAGTATCACAAGCAAAAGAGAAACAATTAGACCGGAACTCCTGACTGAAACATGGCACTGAAAAAGAGCCAGTTCCTTGTTCCAAAGAAACAGAGCTAAGTTCTGGTGTGGAAGAAGGGCTTGCACACTACACACAGGTCACAGACTGTGTGTTCTTGTTCTCCTGGGACAGAAGCAGCTCATTGTAATCCACAGAACATTGGCCTTGCATTTGCAAACTTTAGGAAGAAGAGGTTAGGGAGAGGATGACAAAGCCAGGTAGGTGCAGGCCATAAAATCACACTCAAAGGGAGAAAGAAAGGCAGAGCATAATTTCACATTACAAAGGCAGCGCTCTGTACTGAACTCCCACATCCTAGAGTGGGACTCAAAAAGGAGTCACTTCCGTAAATAGGAGAAGGAAGAAGTACCTTTGTAAAAACGTGTCAGAGGCTAAGAAAACAGACAAATAGGTAGGATTACGCTCAAGAACAAACAAGGGCATGAAGCCAGGTTCCAGAAAGAAGGGGAAAGTTAATTTAATGAAAATGTTATGAGGCTGGAGAGATGGCTCAGTGGTTTAGAGCACTGACTGCTCTTCCAGAGGTCCTGAGTTCAAATCCCAGCAACCATATAGTGGCTCACAACCATCTGATATGAGATCTGATGCTCTGTTCTGGTGTGTGTGAAGACAGCTATAGTGTACTCATATAAATGAAATAAATCTTAAGCCAAAAAAACAAAACAAAACAAAACAAAAAAACACCTTAGCCCTTAGAACAGTGGTTCTCAACCTGTGGGTCGTGACCCCCTTTCACAGTGCTCATACATCAGATATCCTGCATACCAGATATCTGTATTACGATTCATGACAGTAGGAAAATCTGAATTAGCAACAGTTGGAAGTCGCTGTAACTTGAGAACTTGTGTTAAAGGGTCAGAGATAGCAAGGTTGAGGACCACTGTTATAGAAGGAGGGGCAGCAGAAGTTGCTACTGTGGGTCTAATTGTTCCTCAGGAAAGTCTTGAAGGTAACCATGTGGATGAGTTCCTTATACCCAGGAGATCAGGTGAAATAGAAAACAAGCAAGCAAACCTCACTGCAAACGCTTAGATCATAGCCTTTTTGTAGTTGGAAAGTCTATGGGAATAAAGGTTCAGGGGCTGGGGATTTAGCTCAGTGGTAGAGCGCTTACCTAGGAAGCGCAAGGTCCTGGGTTCCGTCCCCAGCTCCGAAAAAAAAAAAAAAAAAAAAAAAAAAAAAAAAAAAAAAAAAGAAAAAAATCTAAAAAATAATAAATACAATTTAAAAAAAAAAAAGGTTCAAAGGCGACACCTAGTCGATAGAACGGCCTTAGAGGAGTGTATGCCATGGCTGGTGGGAGCCCACCTAAAGAACATGCAGAATATCGACTTAACTGAGAGAGTGGTACCCACACACCAGTGCTTTCAAAAGCACCACAAGGACGCTGCTCACAAATTTTAAAATGTCTGAGATTAATAATAAAAAGGTAACTGTGGCCAGAGAAACGGTTTGGCAGTTAGCACTTGCTGCTCTTTTAGAGTTGCTGAACTCAGGTCCCAGAACCCACTTTGGTTGGCCCATAACCGCCTGTAATTCCAGCTTCTGGTATTTGCCGCCCTCTTCTGGCCCCAGGGGCACTGCATGCTTGTTCCTCAAAGGCTCGCTCGCGCACAGGGTCTTGTTCTCATCCCACCATCTTTGGAAAGTCATTCCGCCTTTCTTACACATGTGAAATAGAGCTGTAACTAGTGGCTTTACACAATAGAAGATACATCTTTTTACAGTCCCAGAATGGACTAAGCAAGGATGCCCGATGTACTTATAACCTTGTGAGCAGAGCTGAAGGGTGACATCGGCGTCTGCCACTGTAGAGTGGGCCAGGAGAGGCAGAATAAATGTCAGCATCTGGCAAAGTGCATGGAGCTGGACAGCCATGCTCAGTGAATCAAGAAAGCATAGGACAGGGCATGTCTGTCAGCAGCTTTGGAGAACTAGAAAAACGAGTGACTAGGAAGGGGGTTTGGCTCACTCATGCCGAGCATGAGCAAGGCCCTGGGTTCAATCCCCAGCAGAAAGAAAAAAAAAATCCACAAATATACACAGTAGAAAATTATTAACCTATCATAAAAGCAGAAAGATGAGAGTAGAGACAAAAGATATGACTCAAACAAGAGAGATTTTACTTGCAGATACTAATAGTGGTGCATGCCATGAGCCTGGGGATGGCTAACTTGATCTCTCGGGCAGCAAATAGAACATAGTGACGATCTCTCAGAACGATGTCCGGAAGAGGAAGGGCCGGAATGAGAAAATCTTGCAGAAGAAAGTTCCCCAACTCTGACAGCAAAATGAACTTGTTTTTCCAAGTAAGTACAGAGAAGAGATTCGTGGAAGTCAGGGCCCTCAGGGCATTGCTAATAGTTGTTAGTGTTGGTGGTAACATTTCCCGAGCCTTCTATAAGGCTGTAAGGTTGTTCCACAAATCAAGGTGCAAAATGTTAGACTGACACAAAGTGTGTGTGTGTGTGTGTGTGTGTGTGTGTGTGTGGGGGCATTATCTTAGGTTCTTTCCTTGGAGACATGGCCTTTTATTTCTGTTCTCCCCACCCCCAACTTCAACAGACTCTCTCTGCGCACCAATTTTTTTTTTTTTTTTGTCAGTCAGGTGCTCCATAGCTCGAGGCTATAGGGTCAGCTGTAGTGATGGTGGGTGGATGCGATACAGAATTCCTTGGTGGCAACTGTTATTCCAAATAAGTACAGAGAAGAGATGTGTGGTACCCCTGTGGGGGAAGAGTTCTTGAAAGGTAGGCTGTGCAGCGTAACAGACGCACTCCAAAGTATCTATGCCTCATAGGTTCGCCAAGTGAGCGTCATGTTCAGATTCGCCTATCTCCGGGGACCCCGTCATCCCTTTCAGATGTTCCTATGTGAGGTGATGGTTTCTGCTCCCCAGTAAGGGAGGCCGGTCTTGTATTAGGGTAGGATAATTTGAATAGAATTTAATGAGGAGTTATTTTTCAAGACCCAGGTGTGGGTGGGCTGTAGAAAAATCACACAAAAAATATCTAGAAGCAGAGAGCTCTGTTCCAAATAGTGGAGACAGAACCTGGAGGAGATAGTAAAAATAGGGACCCCCCCCTAAAAAGAAAGCGGATAAGGTAGGGTGGGGTGGGGTGGGGTGGGATGGGGGGGACTAGATATCCAACCTCGGGCTCCACCTTGCCATTCTTGGATCGAACCGGATGGAAGAACGAGAGCAGTTTATGCAGGTCAGTCTTCCATGCCCTGAGATGGATAGCAAGGACGAGGAGTTGATGAGTCAGACAGAAGACATCTAGGTCTTTAGATTTAGTGATACAAATTTTTAGAGTTAGCGTTTAATTTTCGTGACCCGCATACGCTCTATTTCCGTATGCTAAACTGTTTCACAAGACTCGGGGACTTGTGGGGTGAGGACTCTATAAATACTCCCTCTCCTGTCCTGTTGGAGAAGCTTTGCTTTTTTTTTTTTTTTTTTTTTTTTTGCTTGATTTTGCAAGGAATACCATCACAACACGTACGGTCAAAGCACTCGCGCCAAGGGTTGAACATATACTAGTTGGGTAAAGAGAAAAGTAAATCACTCAAAAATAACGAGGGCGTACAGAGATAAGACACACATCGTGGGAACTCAGAGGTCCCAGGGACTCCACGTACGTGGCAAGAGGGTCTTCTCGAGTTGTTAACTGAAAGGGAGCGATAAGGCGGCTGAGGACACTGCAGTTGTTTACGGGCGGGAAGAGCAGCCCAGCATTACACAATTCGCTAAAAATGGAGCTATCGCTTGGAGAGATTCAGGCTCCGCATCCTCAGACTGGACTGGCAGCTACCGAGCCTTAACGTGATTGGTAGAGGGCTCTCCGGCTATGCTCCGCCCACACCCCAGCCTCCGCCAAAGGGGAGGGTACGCGGTTGGATGGGTATCCCACGCCCTGAGCTCCTGGGCTGCATCCTGCAGCTGCCCACCAAGGCCGCTGCAGTCATCCCGAAATAGACCTGTTTCTCAGAGGTGGACAAATCTGGATCCGGCGCGGGAGGGTTGGCCAAGGAGACGCCTCTCATTGGTTGCACAGGGCGCGCCGAGAGGCTGAGGAAGGCTGATTGGTGGCAGGTTCCGCCTGGTTCTAATCAGGTCAAGGCGTGCTGCATCCTCGGGTGCTGCCACCAGGTGGAGCTGTGCAGGGAGATGTGAGGACCTCGGGGAAGAACCTCAGAACTTCTGGGTTCCCTTCCTGTTTCTAGCGGGCTGAGCTAACTCTAATGCAGTGGTTCTCAACCTTCCGAATGCTGCGACCCTTTAATACAGTTCCTAATGTTTGGTGAAGCCGCCAACCATAAAATCATTTTTGTTGCTACTTCATAACAAGTTTTGCTACTGTTATAAATAGTAATGTAAATATCTGATATGCAGGATATCTGATAAGAAACCCAAAGGAGTCGAGACCCACAAGTTAAGAGCCGCTGCTTCAGGCCCACCTAGTCATCTTGTCTTCTTGAATCCAGTCAGACCCCAGCCTCTCCAGAGCCCTTCTTAAGTAGTTGTCTGGCTTTTTGTGAACCCTGCAGCTCTTCCCTTCCGGGAAGATCTGGCGCCGGCAGTAGTTTTCCTTGTGAGCCTTTCTTGTGACCTGTTCCTCTTGGGAGGCTTGACAGTTCCAGGTCACCCCAGGTCAGATTTCTTAGTAATTCCTGGCCCCAACTCACCTTCTGACATGCTCGTTGAACGCAAATCTGCAAGAAATCAACTGGGGGGGGGGTGTTGGAATTTTAGTCCTAATAGCCAGTATCCCTTCCCGATCTGCACCTAACCGCTTCTCCGTATTCTTCATGGTTTAGCTAACATCACCTCCTTGGCATTCTTCCGGACCTCCAGAGGTGAGCTAAGGACAGTAACAAAGTTCCACCCCAGTGTAGCTGGTGAACCAATGAGTTTATTTGACGTCAGTCTCAGGGGTACTGACTACCCAGGGGCAGGTATGCTGTTAAAGAAAATATTGCTCTCCTTGAAATCCTTGACCCTGGATATCCCCAGTTCTGCTCCCTCTATTAACTAGCTAGGTGTCTTTAGGAAGAGGAGAAGTCTCATAAGTCCCTCCCCTTCCCCTTCAGTGACTAGTCAATGGTGTGCTCAATCACCTTTAGGTAATCACAGCTGCGGAGGAAGAGGTCCAGAGGATAATAACAGGGTCATCCCAGAGGAGGAGGGGCCTAAGTTGTGGGGACAGGGCACCTGAGTGAGAACGGTAGCTACGCCCTTTAAATGCTGTGTAATTTGAAAAGAAAAACAACTTCTAGAAACTTCTGCTTTTGATATCAAATAGTGCACGATAGTATCCCATAATGATCCTACTATCGTGGAATTCAACTGTAAAGGTTTTAGGACCAAAGTACTTAATAACCTTGAGCTGCTGTTATCTGTGCTCCAATGGTGTTTTTTTTCCAGACCTTTTAATAATGCAGCCTTTGCTGACCTGCCCTGTTCACCGCGCCCATTGTCTACAAGTGCGCAGAACTGCCAGGGAGCGGTTCTCAACCTGTGGGTCATGACCCTTTCACAGGGGTCACCCAAGCCCATCAGAAAACATTACGATTCATAATAGTAGCAGAATTACAGTTATGAAGTAGCAACAAAAAGAAGCTTATGGCTGGGGGTCACCACAGCATGAGGAAAGGTATTAAGGGGTCTCAGCGTCAGGATGGTAGAGAAGCACTGTTGCACAGCTATGATGTAATTCTCAAAAAAAAAAAAAAAAGCCTCACAAGCACACTGTTTCCTTTCTCTGCCTGAACTTTACCGGCTTGCTTTTCCTTTTCAAAGGCTTTTTGCAGATTGGGATTTCAAACTTAGGGAAGCCAGGACTACAGACAGGAAGACAAGGTTTCTTTTCCTCCGTGGTGATCTGGAAGGCCTAGACCTTCCCCCGAGTTTGACAACTTTAGACATGGTTCTTCTGGGTTGCAAGTCACTCCTCTCTCTTTTTTCTTTTTTCTCTTTTTTCTTACTTCAGCATACTTGCAACGGCTAATTTTCTCTGGGCCTTTGATATATATAAATAAATCTTGGAAATTTACTGACAGTTTTGGGACCTAAAGAAGGTCTTCTCAGGACCTGAGCTATTGAAGGTGCCAGCCTTGAGGAAGATGGTGTCCTCTCTCCCTGAGGATGCGTTAGGAACCCGACTCCACGTGGGTAAACGAATAGTCTTAAAGACACAGGACAAGTTTACTTTCCCTTAGGTAAGACTGATTAGCGGTTCAGGGGCCTGTTTCACTTCTAGCAACCCTCCCTTCCTGGGAGTTGGTTTTGTCAGTATGACTTCCAGGAGTTGCTTACCTTTTACTTGAGGAGCCACCTCCCCACCTCTCTCTCCCCCTCCCTCCCTCCCTCCCTCCTTCTCTCTCCCCCCTTCTACTGTTTTGTTTGAAACAGGGTCTCAATATATAGCACTGGCTATCGAGCATCCCTTTTAAAAATATTTTTATTTAGCTTACAGAGTAGCAAGATCTACAAAGTGGATCAGGAAGCCTTTTCCCACCTTTTTGCATTTCCGTTAGTCCTCCCGACCCTTTTTCTTCCCGTATTCATCCTGCTTGGATCTCCCCTATACGCTCACACCGAATGTGTCCCGCTCCTCTTCCCTCACTTGAGGCCCTTCCCTTACACAGCCCTCGGCCCCCTTTCTAGCTTTCTGGTCCCTACAGGCCTTCCAAGTCAACGACACAAATCCCCAACTTTGACTCTAAGATCTGAGAACATGCATCGTTCATCGGTTACCGTGGCGCGATGTTCCCCAGTTCATTCCATTTTCCTACGGGTTTCACGTTTTAATGATGAATGAAACCGCACTGCGTGCAGGCGCCGCATTTTCGTTATCCGTTCTTCAGGCAACGGGCAGCTAGGCTGGTACGCTTTTCTAGTTATTACGAATCGAGCCTCTGGTTCAGGATACGGAGCCCTCTGGGTATAATGCCGTACGTGTGATAGCTGGCTCTTATGTTAGCTCTATTCTCAGCGTTTCCAGAACCTCTGTAGGGATTTCCTTAGAGGGGGCACCAGTCTACGGTCCCACAGCGATCAAGGGACCCACTTTCTCTACAGCCTCCCCAGCATTTGAAGATGGAGGCTGATTGCATTCTTTGTTTCGATTCTTCAAACATTTATTTTGTGTGTGTGTGTGTGTGTGTGTGTGTGTGTGTGTGTGTGTGTGTGCATTTGCAAGCACCTACAAACCACAGTGCCTATATGGAAGGCAGAGGCCAGAGTCTATGTGGAAAGCAGAGAACAGCTTGTGGAGTTGGTTATCTCCTTCTAGCAGTGTGACTTCCAGGGGTTGCTTACCTCAAGCTCCTTCGCTTGACGAGGAGCCCTCTCATCTCCCTGACCCAGTCATTTCATTTCCTTTTTGCTTTTGGAGACAGGGTCTCACTATATAGCCCTGGCTGTGCTGGAACTCACAAGGTAGACCAAGCTGGCCTCGAACTCACTGCCACCACACTCGGCTGTCACTTGTTTTCTTGATGACAGCCATGAGACAGAATCTCGAAGTAGTTTTAATTTGCATTTGCCTAATGAATTGGCAAATGACATTGGACATTTAAAAAAACACATTGAGTTGTTTTCTTCATGTTTAGCTTTTTTTTAAAAAAAAGTTCTTCATATATTCTAGACATTAACCCTCTGTTCATTGTATAAATAAGAAAGATTTTCTTGCAATTTATAGATTGCCTCTTCACTTGCCTGACAGTTTTTTTTTTTCTTTTTCTTTTTCGACACAAGGATTCTCTGTGTAGCCCTGGTTGTCCTGGAACTCACTCTGTAGACCAGGCTGGACTTGAACTCGCAGAGATCCCCTTGCCTCTGTCTATCAAGTGCTGGGATTAAAGGCAAGTGCCACCACTGCCCAGCAGTTTATTTTGCTGCACAGATTCCTTTTAACCACACAAGGTCCCGTTTGTTGGTTGTTGTCTGGCGTTCTACTCAAAAAAGCCTGTACCTTGAAGTATAACCCCACATCTTCCCCTAGCAGCTACCTTCAGAGTGTCATGTCTCACGTTGGGGTTCTTGATATGTTTGGAGTTCGTTTTTGGATATCTACAAGTAGACACCCAGTTTCCCCAGAACCGTCTGCTGAAGAGGCTACCCTTCTGCAAAGAGTAGTTTGACCATCTATCTTCATTTCTTTTTCTCTTGCTGGGGAAAATACCCCAGCAAGAGCAACCACAACAACAAAAAAGGAATTAATTGCAGGAATTAATTACACCTGAAGAACATAGAGTCCATTCAGACCAGAGAGATAAGGTGGCAGGAGCTTGAAGCAGCCGTTCACGTTGTATCCACACTCAGAGAGCAGTGTGAAAAGCAACCTTCTACTCCCCATTGGGGAAACTTCTCTACATGCCCTCTTTCTGGGCAGATGCTGCCTAAGCCAGTCTGCCTCTCCCAAAAGCCCTCCCCATGGCGCCCTTCATTTCCTTGTTGCGGAAGCTGTAGATGACTGGGTTGCACATGGGCATGATGATGGTGTAGAGGAGGGAGAAAGGCTTGTCTTTGTCAGGTCCATGTGTACTTCGGGGATTCATGTAAGAGAACATGGCTGAGGTGTACAAAAAGATGACCACGGTCAGGTGGGAGGCACAAGTGGAGAATGTCTTCCCCCTACCTGAGGAGGAGGAGGCCCTGTGGAGGATGGAGGCCAGGATTCGGGCATAGGAGGTGACGATGAGCACCATGGGGCTGAGTAACACCACAATGGCATCAACAAAGATCAACTTCATGCTGAACTTGAGGTCCCCACAGGAGAGGGCGATCACTATGGGAGCCTCACAGAAGAAGTTTTCTATGTGGTTGCCTTTGCAGAAGGGATTCCTGAAAGACATGTACTCAAGAAAGATGCCATTGACCATCCCAAAGACCCAGGAAGTCACCACCAGCCTGACACACACCTTGTGGCTCATGATCTGGGCATAGTTCAGTGGGTGGCAGATGGCAACGTAACGGTCATAGGCCATGAAAGCCAAGAGGATGCACTCGGCCACACCCACTAGAAAGACTAAGTACATCTGGGTCATGCAAGAGACAAAGGAGACCGTGTGGTTCTTGGTCACCAGGTGGACCAACATCTGTGGGATGGTGGTGGTGATGAAGCAGATGTCCAGGAAAGACAGGTGTCCGAGGAAGAAGTACATGGGGCTGTTGAGCCTGGGGTCAGTCCATGTGATGAGGATGATGAGGCCGTTCATGGCCATGGCGAGGCTGTAGAGAGCCAGGAAGAGGGTGAAGAGCAGTGCCCGGGTGGAAGGGGAGCTGTGCTCAAAGCCCACGAGGATGAACTCAGTCACTGTGCTGCCGTTCCTCAGGTCTGCTGTCTGGGGCCTGTGTGAGGATGGGGGCAGGGAAATCACAAAGGAGGCCGTTGTGTGGAAGTCAGATGGTCACCTGGACCACACCCAGCAAGAGGCTTTCCCTGGGTGATGGTAAAAGCTTTAGAACTTAGCAAGCTCTGGACAACCTGTGTAGTGAGGACATAGTAATGACAGATGCCAGGGTCACCACGGGCTCTATGCATAAATTCTAAATCTAGAGTCAAGGGTGGTTCCCCTTGACTGTGGACTCACCGGATGCCCTGTGGCCTGTGTGTGCTCCCTTTGTCCACTTCCTCTTATTTCTCGCCCCATGAAGTACTAGCTTCCCTGTACCCCGATGTCAGTGCCTGGCAGTCATTTCAGTCATTCATGCTTTCCCAGCCAGACTTCCCTAGAAGTGCTCAACAGCCATGCTGTACACAAATTAAGGGGGCATGGCTGGAGGAGACCCTTCAATACATGGCACGTTTCCTTTCCAATCTGTCTTACATATATATATCATCCAGCAGAAAGGATGTTGGGGAGAAGGGAGGTCAGCAACAGCTGCGAGGAGTGGAAGGAGAAACTGCTTGGGATGTCTTGTTTGTGAGAATAATCTATTTTCAATTAAACATAAAACCCAACCACATCTTTGAGAACGGGGCATGGATGAGCAAGGCTCACAGATGCCAGCCTTTCTGGGTCTGGGCCTGCAGAGAACACTGAGTGTGTGCGTACTTGAGTCCTGTGAGTCCAGAGTGTTTATTTTTACATCTTTGGAGACTTACTATGCTCTTTTCTCATTACGGTAACATTTAGGGAGTTCAGATTATGTTCAAATTAAATCCCTTGTACGTTCATCACGTTTGGAGCTAAGATGCCCCCCCTCCCGCTGCAGGTGCTTTAGATGCCAGGCTGTGCCTGCTGAAGCCAGTTCTTCTGCTTTTTCATCTTCTCTTTTTGCATCATTTATACCCCCCAACTCCTGCTAATTCTCACTGTTGTCTTCTCCCCCGGCTTTCCCATCTTTCCTGGTTACCACACAGCTATCGAAGTTGAATTGAAGGCTCTAACCTTCCAAGGTCTCATCCTCCCTTCTTGCCTCATGGAGGCTACCTACTCTGTTATGGCCACCCCTTACAGGACTAGATTCCCTCCATGTGGGATTTTTTTGGTTGACCAAGGCATCAGCAGGGCCTGTTCCTGTCATCTCCCCATGGGAGAGTTCTGCTAACTAGGGATATTCTTGTGGTCTGGAAAAAGAAGGAAAGTTGAGGGGAGGCAAAGGAAGGGGAGGAGAACGAAGGGAAGGTAGAGGACATAGTTTAATACGGGCCCACAATCCTTCACTTGGCAGACATGTTGACACTAAGATAATGATTGGGCAATGTATGTCACCAGTGAGCCACAATCCACAGAGTTCTTGGACTTGGCCAAGAAGACGTTGGAATTTAACTCAAGGACTCACTGAGCCCCACTAAAGGTCAATGCTTGCCCATAGTTCACTGAGTAGAAATAATCTGTGCCTGCCAGCATCTTGTGCCTTGTTAGGTACCTTAGGGCTGGCCAGTCAGGCACCTGTGTCCACTCACGGGATTTTGTGACTCGAGCCACGCCTACCTCATCTCGTGACTCTGCTGCTCTTGCTGTCACTGAATCGCTGTCCCCAGAAACAGAGGTGGCATGCTGTTTGAGGAAGAGCTGCTCCAGGGAGGATGGTCTGAGCTGGTGGGCCAGTCTGGAAGACAGTGGTACCTGGTGAGCTGTCCAGTTCTTTGGCATCTGTGATGCCACAGAGGGAAGCCATCTTAAGCACGTCACCACAGTGCGTGTGCAGGGCAGCTTCTGGTGTAGGCGAGAGCTGTCTGCCTCCTTCTGCCGTTTGCCGACTCACGCTTTTCCTCTACCTGTATTTCAGGCTGTGTACTTTGGTCTTTAGTTTTTCTGTCCATGCCTGACTTAAAAATCCCATCCTCTAGCTGGGTGGTGGTGGCACACGCCTTTGATCCCAGCACTTGACAGATAAAGGCCAATGGGAGACTGGGAGTTCGAGGACAGCCTGGTCTACAGAGTGAGTTCCAGGGCAGCTAGGGCTATGGAGAGAAACCCTGTCTCAAAACAAAATGAAGAACAAAACAAAACCCCACGCTCTTCTGTTATTTTAAGAAATTCAATAAAAAGAAAACTGTAATTCTGTTGCAAGCTCCAACTGAAATATCCTCACTCTCAAAAAATATTACTTCTGAAAAGAATGTCTTAAAAAAGAACCCAGGTTCAGAGCACTTTCTGCTCTTCAGAGAGCCCAAGTTTGGTTCCTAGTACTCACATCTGGGTATCACGACCGTCTATAACTTCAGCTCCAGTAGGTCCGGACCCTGTGGCCTCTGTGTGTCCTTGCTCTCATATGCATACACCCACATGTAGACAGACACACAGCTGCACATACTTAAAAACAATTAAAATGGGGGCTGGAGAGAGATGGCTCAGTGGTTAAGGGCACTGACTGCTTTTCCAGAGATCTTGAGTTCAAATCCCAGCAACCACATGGTGGCTCACAACCATCTGTAATGAGATCTGATGCCTTCTTCTGGTGTGTCTGAGGACAGCTACAGTGTATTCATATATAATAAATAAATAACTCTAAATAAATTAAAACAAAATGGTAACCAAACTAAAATAAATGTTAAACAAATAAAATAAATTTAGAATATAATAAGTAGAAATAAGAACTAAGTGGTAGAAACTGTTTATGCCCCGAGCAACCGACATTAAGCGCTGACATGTGTTCAGAATGGTCTTTTTTTTTTTTTTTGGTTCTTTTTTTCGGAGCTGGGGACCAAACCCAGGGCCTTGTGCTTCCTAGGTAAGCGCTCTACCACTGAGCTAAATCCCCAGCCCCCAGAATGGTCTTAAGTAATAGTAGTGGTGATATGAATGTGTTTATCTTTCCAAATGACATATCTGTGTACACTGACACATACACTGGAGGGAATCCTTGTCAAATCAGAAGAGTATCGAAACTGCCCTCTGCAGACTTGAAAAAGCACTATTTACAGTTATACTGATTCCCTATTCAAAAGCTGGACCATCCGAGGTCTCTTAAATGAGCAGCAATTGTCAAAGCAGTTCAAAAGCCTGGTGATGTTCCAGGCTGTATTTTGTTGCTGTCCTTTCATGAGGCAGTTTAATCTCATTGAGGACTTGCTAATACATTGCATCGATGGCGACGCTGACCGTGGCTTGGCCATAGAAAAGAAGAGTGCGGATTTTCCCTGGGTCTAGTGCTGTCACAGCTGTTAATGTGACCCATTGTTATGATCATTTCAGAACCATCTGTAAGTGAAAGAGGGAGTTCCAAAATGTCCAACATCTCAGAAGAGGAGTGACTAGTCCTGTGGGGTCTCCCGTGGACAGGGGGGTGGCGAAGCCTGCCAACCACAGACATAACAAGGTCGGTGGATAAACTGAAGGTCTCTGAATAAAATGGTAGACACTGTTCAGTGTGGAAAGAGAAGAGGAAGAGAGACACTGCTCTTCCGTTTCTGCTGCTTTTTTCCACATGAAGGGGAATCATCTGAATTCCTTTACACCATCACAGAGGTCAGCAAGTGGCTACCCGAGTGGTCTTTTTTTTTTTTCTTAAAGGGAAAGCTATCACTTCTGTTTTCCAAGGCGGGCGTTGCTGTCTGGTGCTACCAGTGGCTGGGGAATGAGTCTAAGTGCACACAGAAGTCCACGTAGATATTGTTAATAAGGCTAATGTATTGACCACTCCATTTGTCGACTCTCTCCCCAGTTTCTTCAGTTTATTCGATAGCGGATAAAAGAGCAGTAAGTACTTACCGGCCCCCTCAGAGCCCCAAGTGGTTATTTAATGCTAATGGTAGCCCATATATAAAGATACGCTACGAGCAAAGGAATATGATAGAGCTGAGGCTGCACTGAAAAGCAGCTCTGAGCTAATCACAATCTGTGGCGGATCCTGAAAGGGAGAGCATTCTGCAGCCTTCCATACTCTGAACTATGAAAGCACACCACGGGTGAGCTAAGGTGAGCTCTCCACCCGTGACGACAGGAGCACACAGAATGGAAGGCGATACCTGAGGGAACGGTCTCGTGCCTGCATGAAGCTGGGATTCTTGCCATATCTACTGAAGTCAAGGAGAGACCGGAAGATCTCTGAGCTTACTGGAGCCCTGGCTCAATCAATGCGCTCACAGTCAGTGAGGCACTCGGTCTCGAAAGGTAAAGACAGAGAGCAAGTGGAGAAGACACCAGACACAGGTCTTTGGTCTCCATATGTGTGCACACACATATGTATTTGTACATGAGCACACATGGTATTGCATACACACAGACAAAGAAAGCAAGTTAATCGTATCAGAAACATGTGAAGGACTTGAAAATACATTTTTTTCCATGGAAGAAAGATGTAAAGATATATAGTCAACATGCAAAGGAAGACATAAAATTCAACATTAGTGATGGTCAGGGAAGAGAACCCTCACTCCAGTGACATGTGACTTCCATCAGCCGCTGTGGTAAGGTAAACAGAGGCAGAAGAGGGGCTGGAGTGGTGCTCAGTGTCAAGAGTAGGAACTGCCTTTGCAATGGACTGGTTCAGTTCCCAGCACCCATGTAGTAGGGAGCACAAGCACCTGTAACCCAGCTCCAGGGGACCTGACATCTTTTTCTGGTCTCTGTGGGCACTAGACTGATGGGCACAGCCTCTTACACATATACTCATCGTTAAATATACTCATAATTAACTATAACAATGCAATCAGGACAATGGAGATGGCTAAGCAGTTTAGGAATGGGCACTGCCTTTCAGGGGGACAATTGGTTCCCTGCACCTCTGTCTGTCAGCACACAGTTGCCTATAACCCCAGCTGCAGGGGATCTGATGCCCTCTTCTGGGTTCCAAGGCTCTATGTTCACATGTATGAGCATATACATTTGCACACACGCAAACACAATTAAAAGTAAAAATTTTTTACAGATAAAATAATAAATAAAATTATTATATATTACTTAATATTAATCAATATTAATATTAATTAATGTGAATTAATATTAAATTGACATTATATGTTATTATTATAGATATGGAAGATAAGTGTTAGCCAGGATGTAATGGAAAAGGACCCTTTTTGTACACTGCTGGAGGGACTTTGAGTTCAGCCGTTA
Organism: Rattus norvegicus; assembly: GCF_021556685.1. Lineage (NCBI taxonomy): Eukaryota > Metazoa > Chordata > Mammalia > Rodentia > Muridae > Rattus > Rattus norvegicus. Next base: position 138,942,477 of record NC_141540.1, read on the forward strand.
TATTAAACATTATGGGCCTTCCAAAACAAACTCAAAATGTACTTATCATTGGATAAAGTATGTTTGAAGGAAATTAAACTAGCATGTTGGAGACACGTCTTTGCTGCAGTGTTCACTGGAGTGTAGCTTACAACTGTTAAGATGTAGATTTAATGGTCATATCCATCCATAAATGCCACACATTTTAAAAATGTGGTGTTTAATAGCGAAATATAATTTAATCTTAAAAAATTAGGAGATCCTTTCATTTTGGATAATATGAATTAAACTAAAAGAGTATCATCATGTGTAAAATCAATACGGAAACTATTTCATTAATACCGTATGACGTCACTAATATATATGGAATCTAAGACTCCACTTCAAAGACACAGAGAGTAGGGAGGTGGTCGTCAGAGGTGGAGTGGAGGCTGGGATTGGTCTAAGGACATACACCCTGAGTCAGCCATGAGAAATAAATTTGTGAAATCTGTTCTACGACGTGGTGACTATGTTTAATAATTATGTGTTATACACTTGAAATTGTTGAGTCAACGTTTTCTTTTTAACACTTCTCGCCTCCAACAGGTGACTTTATGAGGTGATCAATATGTCGATGGGATTAGTTTTTTTTGTTTTTTTGTTTTTGGTTCTTTTTTTCGGAGCTGGGGACCGAACCCAGGGCCTTGCGCTTCCTAGGCAAGCGCTCTACCACTGAGCTAAATCCCCAACCCAATGGGATTAATTTTTACAACATTTGCATATATAAAGACATCAGTGGCGCACTGAGGCACTGAGGACGTAACTCAGTAGGAGGGAACTTGCCCACTAGGGGCAAAGCCCTGGTTTCAATCTTTCTGAAGCTCAAGAACTTCAGAAAACAGGCAAATAAGGGAAGGAACCCCTCTCCCCTGTGTTTGTCTGAGGCTCTCAGCTGTCCTGTAACTCACTGTGTAGACCAGGCTGCTCTAGAACTCGAGAAGCTCCACCTGCCTCTGCCTCCCGGTTAAAGGTGTGTGCCACCATACCAGGCCAAGAAATACCGCATCTTATACCACACATAAATGGAACATTTACTTGTAAATGAAAAAAAATGATGTACAAAGTGAAATGACATCATTAATTCAAGCTAAGCGTCTTATAGGACAGTTATTTCCCTTGAAATTTTAATCTTCCCCCATACAGAACCATCTAAAATTGATCATTAAAGCCAATGTGCACGTTTAACACACACTGTTAATAAATTAATGTTCAGTATTAAAAACAAACACATCCCACTTTTAGCTCTGTCCCCAGTAGACGCAGGGGGACTTTGGTTTGGGTTAGGCGGGCCTGAAATTCAACTCTAGGCATAAGTTGACAGGCAGTGAGGATTAGCTCCAATCATGGTTTTGATTCGGTTTCCTCTCATCTTCCTATGACTTCAATTCACATCTCCGAGGACAGCTTCAAGGCTGTCTAGCCTGTGACTCAGAGCCCTAGTTGTTGCAGAAATCCAGAGAAGGGAGAGCCTCACACACCCTTTCCAGTCTCCCCTGATTCTTCCTGCTTCTTATCCACAGGGAGTTCTATACACTTAACTTAAAAAAATGTTCCATAACTTATATGTCCTTTCCTCTTATCTGACTCCTGTAGACATTGCAAACTCAAGCCCCCTATCCTATGCTCAGAAAATTCCCAGAAAAATGTGGAAAGTGTGTTTTTTATCATAGTTTCTGAAAGAGGACCATCCACAGGACACTTCCTAACTTCCGTTTCTACAGAGAAGGAGGAAGAGAAGGAGGAAGAAGAGGAGGAGGAGGAGGAGGAGGAGGGGAGGAGGAGGAAGGAGAAGAAGAAGAAGAAGAGGAGGAGGAGGAGGAGGAGGAGGAGGGGAGGAGGAGAAAGAAGAAGAAGAAGAAGAAGAAGAAGAAGAAGAAGAAGAAGAAGAAGAAGAAGAAGAAGAAGAAGAAGAAGAAGAAGAAGAAGAGGAGGAGGAGGAGGAGGAGGAGGAGGAGGAGGAGGAGGAAGAGGAGGAGGAGGAAGAGGAGGAGGAGGAAGAGGAGGAGGAGGAGATCAAATAAGTAGAAAATACCAAGATGTACAAACACAATTTTTCCTTAGAAAAATCAAAAACTAAAGAAAAAGAAAGTAATCAGAGTAGAAGGAAAGGCATAGAAAACCAAGGGATTCAACTGACCAAAATATAATAACCCACAAGAAGTGTGGAAATGAACAGGTCAGGACAGAAAATGACTGCAGGTGGGATTCCAGGAGCCCCACCTACAGAGGAGAGGTAAGCAAGACAAACCCAGCATGGAGGGTCAGGAGGGCTGGCAAAAGGCTGTGCCTGCTTGGCTGCATAAAGAGTCAGCACTGGGGAATCTGGTTCTCCGAGTTCTAACAAGAAATATTGATCTGGGTCTTCTTCCTTCTGGGTGTCCAAAGTAAGACTGAGCAAGAGAGGGGAGCTCTCCCTGTCATGTCTAAGTTATGTGTGCCCCAGCCAGGAGGGCAGGTGAGTAGATTGAGAGCTTGAAGTCATTATGGAGAGAAGACATGGAGGAAGAAGGGACCAGTTAAAGATTCAGGACAGCAGAGACTCTGGTAGGCTCCAGAGAGGGAGAAAGCGAGCAAGGGAAAGGTTAACAGAGTCAAAGCTGTGACCCCTCCCTCTCACAGCCGCTGTGTGGTGTGAATGCAGAGAGTCTCTGAGAAACCCAGAGTATGCTTGGCTCTGGTGACAAGGTCAGAGACAACGTCAGCTTCATAGCAGGAGAGAGTTCATTCACTGACCTTGACCGTGGGGTTTAGGACACGCCGAGGAGGGCATTGTGTTGGTCTTGGATGCAGAAGAGGGATCCAGCAGTTCAGAGTGAGGGTGCAGGGCGTTTGCTGCAGACTAGCCGCGCACTTATAGGGCTGTGGACTTGGGTTCCTCTCCTCCCTGCTCTCCTTCCTATCTCTCAGGTGTGCTTGCCTGAGCAGGTGAACCCTTCTCCCTTCCTCAGGCCAATGGGAGCTTCCAGTTGGTTACTATGGCAGCCAACTGAATTAAGGCCAAGAATTTGTTCTCGAGGCCTGACCATTCCAAGTGTGCCCCTGGGGAGGGCGTGGTTTTACTTGGTCCTGTTCAAGGCTCCCTTGTGAGGCCATGCTCATGGCAAGTGGCCTAGAGGGCCCAACACACACTCCTAGGTTTTCTTGAATAATTTGTGTTCTACTATAGATAGCAAGTATGATGGGTGCAGATTCATATACAGGCTAAGAAGTCCTCTGCATGTGTGTGCGTGCATGCATGTGTGTGTGTATGTGTGTGTGCATGTGTGTGCGCGCGTGCATGTGTCTCTGTGTGTGTGCATGTGTGTGCGTGTGTGTGCATGCATGTGCGTGTGTGCGTGCGTGCATGTGTCTATGTGTGTGTGCATGTGTGCATGTGTGCGCGTGTGTGTGCGTGCATGTGCGTGTGTGCATATGTGTGTGTGTGTGTTGCATCCATACAGTGTAACTTGTGTCTCTGTTTTCAGGGCTCACCATTTGTCACTGGATAACCAGTTGCTGTGCTCTTTCCTGGGGAGAGCCACCTCTCCCCGCTCCTAGCTTTCCTCAGTTGCCTATCGGTGTTGTATAGGGTTGAGTCCTCACGGGCTTTTCCATATCCACCTTGGTATGTCCATCGGTGCCATCCTTGTTCGGGTCACATTTGACCGTCATGCTGGTGGGACCTCATGGGTGTAGCTTCTGCTGTTGCTAAGAACACACAGTCTCACAGAAGAGTCACGGGCCCTCTGGCCCTTCCAATCTTCCTGCTTCCATCTGCAATGTTTCCTGAGTGTGGGAGTGTTTCGTAGATGTATCCACTGGGACGGGGATCCGGTGTATTGATTGGTGGTTTGCTCTAGTGGTCTCTATCTGATGCAAAGAGCCGTTTTCTTGGTGAGAGGTGAAGACTGCCTTTAACTGTGGATAAGGACAACTCTATAGATTGTTGTTAGGAATTATGGCGGGTTGGTAACTTAGTACTTGTAGATTCTCCCCCAATAGCCATGACTTTGCTAGTACTGAGTAGTTAGCCAGGTGTCCAATACCAGGCCTGGTCTTTTTCTTGTTGAATGAATAGACAGCGGTTGGTACGACCCTGGCATGCCTGCCACTACAGCACCCCTGGGGTTATGAAGCTGTTCATATGTCCATATGTTGATGTGGTTCATAAATGTCATGGCTATTAGGGCTGTTAACTGTTTCCTTCCTTTGGAAGTTTGTACAGCACCTTCTGGTACCATGAAGGCTAGTCCTCTGGGAGGAGACATTCAGGTCAGTTCCAGTCCAGGGTGTACTGGCTGGTATTGTGTGTCAACTTGACACAAGCTGGAGTTATCACAAAGAAAGGAGCCTCCCTTGAGGAAATGCCTCCATGAGACCCAGCTGTAAGGTATTTTCTAAATTAGTGATCAAGGGTGGGAGGGCCCATGGTGGGTGGTGCCATTCCTGGGCTGGTGGTCTTGGGTTCTATAAGAAAGCAAGCTGAGCAAGCTAGGGGAAGCAAACCAGTAAGCAGCATCCCTCCATGGCCTCTGCATCAGCTCCTGCCTCCAGGTTCTTGCCCTGTGGGAGTTCCAGTCCTGACTTCCTTTGGTGATGAAGGGCAATGTGGAAGTGTAAGCTGAGTAAACCCTTTCCTCCCCAGCTTGCTTCTTGGTTGTGATGTTTTGTGCAGGAATAGAAACCCTGACCAAGACACAGGGCCCTCCGGGGCCCTGAAGTGTGTCATGTCTTCAGCAGTAAAGACTAACCTTCCCCCTCAGGGGACAACCAAGAGCACTAGCAATAGGCTGCATGTTCTTGGGAGACTCTTAGACATTTTTGGCTGACAACTTAAAATCTCACCACATCTGGTACTGGGGCTTTTGTTAGGTGGTCTTTGGCTCTTAGAGAGAGTGCCAACAGCTCACATGAGAAAAGTTCAGTAACTATACATACATATATGTCTATGTCTATGTGTATGTGTATGTATATGTGTATGCATATGTATTTATATGTACATGTGTGTGTATGTGTATGTCTATGTATATGTGTTTGTCTATGTGTATGTGTATGTATATGCCTATGTCTATATCTGTCTATGTCTATGTCTATATCTGTCTATGTGTATGTATATGTATATGTATATGTGTATGTATATGCTTATGTGTATGTGTATGCTTATGTGTATGTATATGTATATATATGCATATGTGTATGTATATGTCTATGTATGTGTATTTATACACTGAATCACATACTTTATAGGAGTTTTTTTTTTTTTTTCGGAGCTGGGGACCGAGCCCAGGGCCTTGCACTTGCTAGGCAAGCGCTCTACCACTGAGCTAAATCCCCAACCCCACTTTATAGGAGTTTTAAAGGTGATTTCTTGTGGCTTTTTAGGCATCCAAGTTGCCATTTATTTATTTATTTATTTATTTATTTATTTATTTATTTATTTATTTATTTTGCTTCCCTCCACCCTTATTTACCTTCCTTCCCCCAGGGAGTCTCCTCTTTTTTCTATTTCCCATCGGCTCAGTTGTTGTACCCCAGCTCTTCCCCTGTATTCCCACCTCCTTCAGCCTCTGCCCTTCCCCTGTACTCCCACCTCCTTCAGCCTTTGCCCTCCCCCCTCAGGAGCCCTCCTTCCCATTTCCCTGATCAGTTGTATCCTTCTATCCCCTCTGTGTTCTCCCAATTCCCCAAATCCTGGCCTTGATACCATGCTACTTTCCTGGTTTCTATAGTCACTGCAGCCTGTGTGCTCACATCTGAAGATTTGGAGCTAGGAGCCGCCAAGAGAGAACGTGTGACATTTGTCTTTGGGGGCCTGGGTTTCATCACTCAATATGACCTTTCCTAGTTCCATCCATGGACCGGCAAAGTTCATGACTTCATCTTTTCTTTACAGCTGAATAGTATTCCACAGAGTACATGCACCACACTTTCATTAGCTACTCAGTGGTTGTAGGGTACTATGTCATTTCCATTCCCTGTCTGTGGCTGACCTTTGCCACTTTTTGGGTTCTGCTTTCCCCCAACCCTTTACTCACCAAGCTTCAACTCTAGAAAGAAGAATAGACAGACAGACAGACAGACAGACAGACAGACAGACACACACACACACACACACAGAGACACGCTGGAATCTCTGAATCTAATTTCTTTGTTCTCGTTTCTTTGTCTGTAGCTGGATTTTGCTACCTTGTGGGTTCTTTTTTCCACCCTTCATGCCCCTGGTTTCACCCCTAACACTAGAAAGAGAAAGAAGGAAGGGAGATAGAGATCTCTGAAACTAAATTATTTCTTGTCGTTCCTTCTTTGACCATGACTACTAACAAACCATATCCAATCCCCCCTGACACCAATACCCACCCACTCTGCTCTCGGGGCCCTAGCATTTATTACACCCTCTGAAGAGTTCCCTGAATTCCAAACGTCACACAATTGCAGAAACTATCAGCAGCTGGAAAAACCACGCCTGTGCTAGAGCATGAGGCAAATCATAGTCAGCTGCTGTGTACAGTCTGAAGCAGCCCCACATCCCACACCTGGGATTAAAACAAAAACATATCCTTATATTTCTGTGTTTTTAAAAGAAAGCTAAATCCCACAATGTCTCGACATCTATTTATTCTGAATAGAGCTGCAGAGAATGTGGCTAGGAGGCATCTGAGGAGTTATGTCAAGTCCTTCGGGCACATGCCAAGGAGAGGTAGAGCTGGGTAATGTCCTAGATTTGTTTTTAGCCTTCGGAGAATTCTCCACACTGACTTCCAGAGTGGCAGCACCATTCTGCAATCCCATCAACAATGGATGAGGGGTTCCCCCCAACCCCTCATTCTCTCCAGCATCTGTTGTCAGTTGTTTTGTTGATTTTTGCCACCCTGACTGGAGTAAGATGAAATCTCAGAGCTGTTTTGATTTGCATGTCCATAATTTCGAGGGATGATGGGGAGTTTTTGAGCCATTTCTTAGTGATTTTTCTTCCTTGAGGACTCTCTATTCAGGCACCAGGCCCATTCTTTAAATGAGTCTTGTTTGTTTGCTTGTTTTACTTTGTTTATTTATATCCCAAATGTTGCCCCTCTTAATCTCCCCTCGAAGATTTCTCCCCAACCCCTCCCCTTCGCCTCTGAGAGGACAATCCTACTCCCACCCCAGGTATTGCCCTATCCCGGTGCATCAAGTCTCTGCAGAATTTGGCACATCCTCTCCTATGGAGGCCAGATATGGCAGCCTCTGCTGCATATGTGCTGGGGCTGTGTAAGCTCTTTGGTTGGTGGCTCAGGCTCTGGGAGCCCCTGAGGACCAGTTTCGTTGACACTGTTGGTCTTCTGTTGAGTTGCCATCCCCTTGGGGGCCTTCAGTCCTTCCTGTAACTCTTCCATAGGGGTGGGTCCTAGAGCTCTTGTTTGTCTGTGGGTGTCTGTCTTAGTTAGGGTCTTACTGCTGTGAACAGACACCACGACCAATAGTTTTATAAAGGACAACATTTCATTGGGGCTGGCTTACAGGTTCAGAGGTTCAGTCCATTATCATCAAGGCAGGAGCATGGCAGCATCCAGGCAGGCATGGTGCAGGAGGAGCTGAGTTCTACATCTTCACCCAAAGGAAGCCAGGAGCAGACTGAGCATCCTCAGGCAGCTAGGAGGAGGGTCTCCAAGACCACCCCATGTGCCAAAACAAGGCCACACCTTCTAATAGTGCCACTCCCTGGGCCAAACCATCACAGTATGTGACTCTGTGTTTGCTTGTTTGTTCGATTTGACTCTCTGCTTTTCATCTCTTTGTATACTGGATACCAGTGCCCCGGCAAATGAATATCTGAGAAGATTCTCTCCCATTCCGTGGGCCTTGTCTTCAGTCAATTGTTTCCTTCACCATGCAGAGCCTTTTAGTTTTATGAAGTCCCACTTGTCAGTTGTCCTTAGTTCCTAGGCAAATGGAGTCCTGATCAGAAAATCCTTTTCTACATCTACATCACGTAGGCATTGTGTGTGTGTGTTTAATTTATTCTTCTCTCATATATTAATCCTGACTACAGTTTTCCTTCCCCCCTTTAGTCTCTCCCCCTCACCTCCTTCTCCCCAAGACCCACCCCCTTCACCTCCCTTAGAAAAGAGCAGGCCTTCCAGGAGCATCCATGAAATATGGCATAACAAGCCACAATAAGACCAGGCTCATACCCTCATAGTCAAGGCTGGACAAGGCAACCCAGTAGGGGGAAAGGGGCTCAAAGGCAGGCAGAAGAGTCAGAGGCAGCCCCTTCCCACTGTCAGGAATCCCACAAGAACACTGAGCTATACGACCACCACACATATGCATAGGACCTAGTTAGACCCACACAGACTTCCTGTGTCCACTTGAGTCCCAGTCAGTTGGCTCTATGGGTCGTGTTCTTGGTGCTGTCCTGGATCCCTCTGGCTCCTTCTATCCTTCCTCTCCCTCCTCCACAGGACCCCTGGAGCACCATTTGTATTTGGCTGTGGGACTTTGCATCTGCTCCCATCAGTTGCTGGATGAAGTCTCTGGTCTTTATGACGATGATGCTAAGCTCTGGTCCTAAGGCATCCATGTTTACCTTTCTGGTCTGGGTTACCTAACTCTGGATGACTTTCTTCTAGTCTGCCTGTGTTTTCTTAGAGCAGTTTAAATGTCTCAGGTGTCAGTGTAGGTGTTTGTCCCTTGTGGTGTTACCTTTGGTGAAAGGTGATAGACTCACGTCTAACGTCATCCTTCCCCGTGTGACGTACGGTTCTACGTGCACCTTTCGTTGAGATACTTTCTTTTTCTCCAGCTTTTTTGTCATCTTGGTCAAATAATTAAGTGGTTGAAGTTACATGGGCTCATGTTTGAGTCCTTGACTTTGTTTCATTGGTCTACGAGTCCGTTTTTTGCCAATCCCACATTACTTTTATTGCTATATCTCTGTACTGTGTATTTAGACCTGGAACTGTAAACCTCCAACCGCCCTCACTGCCCACCATTGTTTTGTCTTTGTGGGATCTTTTATGAATCCATGTGAATTTAAAGATCATTTCCCTTTTTGATTTCTTCAAAGAATGAGAGGCGGATTTTGATTGGTACTGCATTAATCTAGAAATAGCTTTTGGTAGGATGGTCATTTCCACAGTTAATTCTACCAATCCCCAAGCACGGACGCCATTCCATTTTCTATTGCCTCTATCTCTTCGGAGGTTTAACGTTTTCAATGTAGATGTCCTTTGCTTTGTTACACTCCACCAACAAACCTACAGAGAAGGCGGCCATAGACACAACAGTCGTCAAATAAAATAAAATAGAAATACCCTGGCCCTCTTTTTCTTCTTGGTCACAATATGTTTTTGCTTTACTTCATATGCAAGCCGTCGTATCCTGCCTTGCCACAGGCCTGAAACAGTCAATCACAATTATCAACCCAATGGGGGCTGGAGAGATGGTTCAAAGGTTAAGAGCACTGGCTGCTCTTCCAGAGGACATGAGTTCAGTTCCCAACAACCACATGGTGGCTCACAACCATCTGTAATGGGATCTGAAAGCCTCTTCTGGTGTGTCTGAGGGTATCTACAGTGTACTCATATACATAAATAGTTCCTTAAAAAAGAAAATACACATACACATATAATTAAAGTAACATATTTAAAAAAATCAACCCAAATAAATCTTTCCTCCATACACAGTCTTAAGTATTTTGTGATAATGAGAAAAAAAGGTCAAAATTAAAACACAAAAAACCCCCCAAGAACCAATACAAATATATTAGGGAAAAGGAAGCATCTCAACTTTTAAATGAAGTTACCATGAATTCAACACCCAAATCTAACAGAACAAAAATCAATTTTCTTAGATTATAGTAACAGAATTCTTATACAAACTTCCATCAATCTGTACCTTACAAGATATTCAAATTAATACTCTATATTATAAATTAAGTTTATTTTAATTCATAATTGATTGAACATTAAAAAGTGAATTATTATAAACCACCATATTAACGGACAAATGAAAATGACAGATGATCTCAATTTATTTAGAAAATCCACCTACTTGATTGCAAATTCACAACATCTTAATTTTTACATTTTTTTTTTTGGTTCTTTTTTTCGGAGCTGGGGACCGAACCCGGGGCCTTGCGCTTCCTAGGTAAGCGCTCTACCACTGAGCTAAATCCCCAGCCCTTAATTTTTACATTTTATTTTTGGAAAGGCCTTTAGCTAACCAGGAATGTGAAAGAAGTGTGAGCTGTTTTTTTTTTTTTTTGTTTGTTTGTTTGGTTTTTTTTTTGGTTCTTTTTTTCAGAGCTGGGGACCGAACCCAGGGCCTTGCGCTTCCTAGGCAAGCGCTCTACCACTGAGCTAAATCCCCAGCCCCGAAGTGTGAGCTGTTAAGATTGCAGACTAACAGACACAAACCCAGATCTAGGAAAAATTGTCTACACTACAGTTGTTTGCCAGTAAGGTCCCACAGACCCGCAAATATCACAGGCTACCATTGCTCTTGGAACGTAACAGGAAGACCCTGTTGCTGAAGAGACCTCACAGCTGAGTCATAAAACAGAAAAATCAAGCTGGTATTTGACCTGGAATCTTCTTTCCTACTGGTTAGTTTCACGGTGCCAGGAGGTGGGATGAATGTTACCAGAAAAGTAATCACGTCATACCAGCCGTGAACCCTCTGAGCTACAACACAACCGGCCTGCTATGGCATGATAGTCCCATCGTGGCACAAACACGGGAGTAACCAACCGCTTTGTACTCAAGTCGGGTTCGCTTTGTGGGTGACCATTTCCGTTTCACAGAGAATTTGCCCCTGGATCCTGACAGCTGTTCCAGATAGAAGCTGACCCTTACAGGAGTGCCTGGGGTCCTGAATACCAGCCTAACAGGAAATGACACTTCAACCATACAACAACACGTCACCCCTGAACATTACAAACACCTCCGATGAAAGAAGATGACTTAAATAAATAAAACCCACTCACCACGACCGATCTAACACCAGAAATCAAAGCCCCAACCTATAGATAAAAAGAACCTTAGTGTATTCTCTGGTTTTGTGTCACTTTGACACAAGCTAGAGTCATCAGAGAGAAAGGAGCCTCAGTTGAGGAAATGCCTCCATGAGATCCAGCTGTAAGGCATTTTCTCAACTAGACATCAATAAAGGAGGGCCCCACCACTTTCTGGTTGGACTTAAAGCCCCCTCCACAAGATAAAACCTGTCCCTAGCACCAATTTCAGAACCCAGAACCTGTGGCTAGACAGTAGGTACATTCATCTAGATGTATGCAGTATTACACGACTTTCTGATGACTTACCATCACACCTACAGATTAAAGTATCCCTCATCACAGGCTCTTGGATGAAACTCGATGGCAAACAACACAGAGGCCAACGATTGGTCATGGTGCAGGGGGTGAGATACTGAAGAATTTCCAACCCTATGTGAGGCATGTGTTTCACACCCCTCCTTTCACGGCTTAGTGATTCTTACAGAAGATGGAGTACAAAGAGCATAGAAGCCGGAAGCGGTATGTGACTATACAAGTAAATAATAGTTTTCAGAGAGCAACTGCACATATAAACTAACAGACATTGGGATAGCATGTATACCTGCAAGAGCTCAAGCCAGGTCATGTGAAATCCCAGCATGCAAGGGGAGATAGTCATCAACTCCCATCCCTAGCCAAAACGTTATTGACACCAGCTACAGCACTCGGGAGAGTGGGCCCTTCACCCTGCCTAGGCGGGAGAGGAGAGCTGCCACCGGCAGCAGAGATTGGGTATGGGGCATAGAGTTGGCCTGAGGGGGTAAGAGCAGGAGAGCTGGCCCTGCCCCTTGCCTAGGCAAAGCAGGCGCTGGCTGTGGTGGTGTGGGCATGGGCAAGCAACTGGGCTGACAAACTCAGTTTCCACCCAGGCCCAGATCCAGGGCTTGGATTTGGCTCAACCCAACATCTATGTGTATCTATGCATAAACTGCTGGGGCAGGTGAAGGCACTGGTCCTGCAGATCCAAAGATTCAGGATCTCCATGACACAGGGCAACAACAGGTTATCCAAGAGAATTCCTGGGGAGCATCCAGTACTGATCGCGCAGCAGAAGCCAGAGGACATGGACCAGGCCAATGACTCATTGCAATGAACACTTCCAAATAAAGCTGTGTGTACAAAAGGGCCTACTGTGTGAAATGCCTCAGCTTCCTCGGTGAGATGGCATCTTTTCTTTTCTTTTCTTTTACATTTCTATGCAATGCCCACAAACTCTTTTAAAGAAGCCAGCGTTGCTTTGATAGCAAAACCAGACAAATGTACAAACAAGAAGCTGTCTACAGACTGATGTCCTTGATGAACATAGGTTCAAGTGTTCTCACCAAAATACTTGCACTTGACTACAGGAACACAGCGGAAAGATCATTCTCTGGGGACATTTTATTGATTAGTGATTGATGTGAAAGGGTCCCAATGGCTGCGGGATGCACATCCCCTGAGCAGGTGATCTGGGGTGTACAAAAGCAAGCTGAACAAGCCACGGAGAGCAAGCCAGTAGGCAGCTCTCGTCCACTGACTGCTCTTTCAGTGCCTGCCTTCAGGTCCTGCCTTGAGTTCCTATTCTGACTTCCTTCAGTGAGCACCGTGTACGCCGAACCAACCATTTCCTCCCCAAGTTGCCTTTGATCTTTATCACAGCCACAGAGAGCAGACCAGAGAAAGAGTGCTCAGGACAAAAAGACAGATATTGGTCAAAGTGAGGATCCTGCAAGTGAACGAGAGACAAAAGGTGAATTTCTAGGAGGTTTTCCTACAGGAAGGCATTCTCCAGGTCATAGAGTTTGCTGAGTTCTCCGGGGGAGGCTGGGGCAGGCAGACTCACCAGCTGTGAGTGACTTATGAATAGAATGTACATCCCGGCTAGTGACATATTACAAGAATCACAAATGATTGTGAATCCGAGTCATACCTGGACTTGGAGACTAGGCTAAGAGGACCAAGACTTGAAGGCCCTGCCTCAAAAAAGAGAAACAATTTCAACCATTTGTAAGTAAATTTGTGTGTATGACAGATTATTATCATCAGTGCACATGTATTTGAATCTGTACATATAAATAACGTACACAACAGGTACACATGTAATTAACACACACATAGACACACCACATACACACACACAGGCACCCACACAGACACAGACACATACAGATACAGACACACAGACACAGACAGACGCATACACACACAGACACACAGACACAGACACAGACACACACACACACACACACACACACACACACACTCTCTCAAACACATAGTACTTCTCCTAAAACATGATCTGATATATCTTCTTCAATTGCTTTACCTCAATTCATGAAATCAGTTCTGTGCATTGCACTTCTGTACAAGAATAAAAGTGTGTTACTAAGGTGTTGGGGACACAGAGGTCTTTATGCTCACAGACATGCAGTAGGGGAACCCAGGATGTTAAGCACATGGGGTTATTCCTTCAACGGAAGGAACCCAACACATGTTTTCCTACCAGATGGCTAAAGTGGACCTGCTCTCTAACCTGGTGATCTTTGTGCGATCTGTGTGTCCAGGGATGTTCTGGCTTAGGACCCTCCCTCTGACCCTTCTAGTAAACTCATTTTTCTCAGTCAGTCTTTAGAACCTATCTTTATGGAAGCTGTCACATGTACCTTACAAAGAGTTTTGATGCAGTCACGTCTGATCTGTATTTAGCCAACTTGGTTCCGCAGAGAGATTTATGTGGGCTCTGTTTTGCTCACAGGGTTGGGTCTTACTCCTCAGAAGTATAGTTTTCACCAGATTGTACCGTGTTTACATACGCCTAAATAGCAATTTGGGTCAGACATCAAGATTGAACCAACATTGACTACCAAGTTATGTTTTGCTGAACGGCCTCCTGAGCTTGTCTCTCTGTTGAAGAGAATCCCGCTCTCCACAACAACGATAGTCAGAGAAGATTTGTTTGTGCTGAAAGCCAACTAGAGACACAAGATATGGACACCACCTTAGTTAGGGTTTCTATTGCCATAAAGAGACACCATGACCAAGGCAACTCTTATACGGACACCATTTAATTGAGGTTGGCTTACACTTCAGAGCTTCAGTCCATTACCATCATGGCAGGAAGCAAGGCAGTGTGCATGCAGACATGGTTGAGAGTTCCTGTTGATCTGAAGGCATCCAGGAGAAGTAGGCAGCCAGGATGGGACTCTCTTCCACACAGGATAGAGCTTAAGTACTAGGAGACCACAAAGCCTGCCCACACAGTAACACACTTTCTCCAACAAGGCCACACCTCTAAAGAGTGCCACTTCCCATGGGCCAAGCATATGTAAATTACCACAGACACAAAAGAAATGTCATCTTGAGTCTAATGCTATGGTGTCAATGAATGCTCGTTCCTGGACTCTGGCAGAAATGACGAGGTCAGGAAGGAGTTAACTCTTCACGATCCAGTGGAGGGAACTTCTTCCCTGTGAAGCTTTTTTCTAGACAGACTCTGCCTGAGCCAGGTTGACTCTCCCAAGAGCCCTCCCCATGGCCCCCTTCATTTCCTTGTTGCGGAAGCTGTAGATGACTGGGTTGCACATGGGGGTGATCATGGTGTAGAGGAGGGAGAAAGGCTTGTCTTTGTCAGGTCCATGTGTACTGCGGGGATTCATGTAAGAGAACATGGCTGAGGTGTAGAAAAAGACAACCACGGTCAGGTGGGAGGCACAAGTGGAGAATGTCTTCCCCCTACCTGAGGAGGAGGAGGCCCTGCGGAGGATGGAGGCCAGGATTCGGGCATAGGAGGTGATGATGAGCACCATGGGACTGAGCAACACCACAATGGCATCAACAAAGATCAACTTCATGCTGAACTCGGGGTCCCCACAGGAGAGGGCGATCACTATGGGAGCCTCACAGAAGAAGTTTTCTATGTGGTTGTCTTTGCAGAAGGGATTCCTGAAAGACATGTACTCAAGAAAGATGCCATTGACCATCCCAAAGACCCAGGAAGAACACACCAGCCTGACACACACCTTGTGGCTCATGATCTGGGCATAGTTCAGTGGGTGGCAGATGGCAACGTAACGGTCATAGGCCATGAAAGCCAAGAGGATGCACTCGGCCACACCCACTAGAAAGACCAAGTACATCTGGGTCATGCAAGAGACAAAGGAGACCGTGTGGTTCTTGGTCACCAGATGGACCAACATCTGTGGGATGGTGGTGGTGATGAAGCAGATGTCCAGGAAAGACAGGTGTCCCAGGAAGAAGTACATGGGGCTGTTGAGCCTGGGGTCAGTCCATGTGATAAGGATGATGAGGCCATTCATGGCCATGGCGAGGCTGTAGAGAGCCAGGAAGAGGGTGAAGAGCAGTGCCCGGGTGGAAGGGGAGCTGTGCTCAAAGCCCACGAGGATGAACTCAGTCACTGTGCTGCCGTTCCTCAGGTCTGCTGTCTGGGGCCTGTGTGAGGATGGGGGCAGGGAAATCACAAAGGAGGCCGTTGTGTGGAAGTCAGATGGTCACCTGGACCACACCCAGCAAGAGGCTTTCCCTGGGTGATGGTAAAAGCTTTAGAACTTAGCAAGCTCTGGACAATCTGTGTAGTGGGGACATAGTAATGACAGATGCCAGGGTCACCACGGGCTCTATGCATAAATTCTAAATCTAGAGGTTGAGGAAGTGGTGGTTCCCCTGACTGTGGACTCACCGGATGCCCTGTGGCCTGTGTGTGCTCCCTTTGTCCACTTCCTCTTATTTCTTGCCCCATGAAGTACTAGCTTCCCTGTACCCCGATGGTAGTGCCTGGCAGTCATTTCAGTCATTCATGCTTTCCCAGCCAGACTTCCCTAGAAGTGCTCAACAGCCATGCTGTACACAAGTTAAGGGGGCATGGCTGGAGGAGACCCTTCAATACATGGCACGTTTCCTTTCCAATCTGTCTTACATATATATACCATCCAGCAGAAAGGATGTTGGGGAGAAGGGAGGTCAGCAACAGCTGCGAGGAGTGGAAGGAGAAACTGCTTGGGATGTCTTGTTTGTGAGAATAATCTATTTTCAATTAAAAATAAAACCCAACCACATCTTTGAGAACGGGGCGTGGATGAGCAAAGCTCACAGATGCCAGCCTTTCTGGGTCTGGGCCTGCAGAGAGCATTGAGTGCGTGCGTACTTGAGTCCTGTGAGGACAGAGTGTTTATTTTTACATCTTTGGAGACTTACTATGCTCTTTTCTCATTACGGTAACATTTAGGGAGTTCAGATTATGTTCAAATTAAATCCCTTGTACGCTCATCTCGTTTGGAGCTAAGATGTCGTCCCCCACCCCGCTGCAGGTGCTTTAGATGCCAGGCTCTGCCTGCTGAAGCCCGTTCTTCAGCGGCCCCTTCTGTTTTTTCATCTTCTCTTTTTGCTGTATACTCATTTACCTGTGACACGAGCCCCCAACTCCTGCTAATTCTCACCGTTGTCTTCTCCCCTGGCTTTCCCATCTTTCCTGGTTACCACACAGCTATCGAAGTTGAATTGAAGGCTCTAACCTTCCAAGGTCTCATACTCCCTTCTTGCCTCATGGAGGCTACCTGCCCTGTTATGGTCACCCCTTACGGGACTAGATTCCCTCCACGTGGGATTTTTTTGGTTGACCAAGGCATCAGCAGGACCTGTTCCTGTCATCTCCCCATGGGAGAGTTCTGTCATCTAGGGATACTCTTGTGGTCTGGAAAAAGAAGGAAAGGGAAGGGGAGACAAAGGGAGGGGAGGGGAACCAAGGGAAGGTAGAGGACATAGTTTAATACGGGCCCACAATCCTTCACTTGGCAGACATGTTGACACTAAGGTAATGATTGGACAATGATGTATGTCATCAGTGAGCCACAATCCACAGAGTTCTCGGACTTGGCCTAGAAGAAGCTGGAATTTAACTCAAGGACTCACTTAGCCCCACTAAAGGTCAATGCTTGCCCGGAGTTCACTGAGTAGAAATAATCTGTGCCTGCCAGCATCTTGTGCCTTGTTAGGTACCTTAGGGCTGGCCAGTCAGGCACCTGTGTCCACTCACGGGATTTTGTGACTCGAACCATGCCTACCTCATCTCGTGGCTCTGCTGCTCTTGCTGTCACTGAATCGCTGTCCCCAGAAACAGAGGTGGCATGCTGTTTGAGGAAGAGCTGCTCCAGGGAGGGTGGTCTGAGCTGGTGGGCCAGTCTGGAAGACAGTGGTACCTGGTGAGCTGTCCAGTTCTTTGGCATCTGTGATGCCACAGAGGGAAGCCATCTTAAGCACGTCACCACAGTGCGTGTGCAGGGCAGCTTCTGGTGTAGGCGAGAGCTGTCTGCCTCCTGCTGCCATTTGCCGACGTATACATTTTCTCTACCTGCCTTTGCTACCTGCCTTTCGGGCTGTGTATTTTGAACTTTTTGCCCTTTTACAGTTTTTTTGGGTCCATGCCTGACTTAAAAACCCCATGCTCTGAAGGAATCTTAGAAAGGACTGGAAGAGCTTGAAGGGGCTCGAGACCCCATATGAACAACAATGCCAAACAACCAGAGCTTCCAGAGACTAAGTCACCACCCAAAGACTATACATGGACTGACCCTGGACTCTGACCTCATAGGTAGCAATGAATAGCCTAGTAAGAGCACCAGTGGAAGGGGAAGCCCTGGGTCCTGCCAAGACTGGAACCCCCAGTGAACGGGAGTGTTGGGGGAGGGCGGTAATGGGGGGAGGCTGGGGAGGGGAACACCCATATAGAAGGGGAGAGGGATGTTGGCCTGGAAACCGGGAAGGGGAATAACAATCGAAATGTAAATAAGAAATACTCAAGTTAATAAAGATGAAAAAAGAAAGAAAGAAATAAGACATAAAATATTTAAGACTGTTTTTTGCATTTTCTTTTTAATTTTATTTCATTGTGTTTTTCAAAATTGTATTGTTTTGTCTATTTTGAAGTATAATATAAAGTAAATTATACTGCAAAAAAAACCCATGCTCTTTTTTTCATTTAAGAAATACAAAGAAAATGAAGATATTAATTCTCCTTCAGTTTCAGATGAATCCACACTATTCTCTTGCAAGAACAAAGCAAACAAACCAGATAGAAATAGCCTCACTAAAACAAATCACTTCTGACAATAAACTGTAGAAGTTTCAGTTACATCTTCTTAAAATAATCTCTCTCTCTCTCTCTCTCTCTCTCTCTCTGTGTATGTGTGTGTGTGTGTGTGTGTGTGTGTGTGGTGTGTTTTGAGACAGGGTTTCTCTGTGTAGCACTAGTTGTCCTGAAACTCTCTCTGTAGACAAGGTTGGCCTCAAACTCACAAAGATCCTCCTGCCTCTGCCTCCTGAGTGCTGGGATCAAAGGTGTGTGACACCACCTTCCACCATCTCTTCAACTTATTTTAACATCTGAAATGTAATCAGAGTTGTTTGTCTTAACATAAATGATGATATTTAAATTGATGTCATTTTTTCCCGAAGGATACGCATGTAAACACTGTCATACATACTTGTGGTTTCTCTGGTAAGCTAGAAGAACATCATAATTGCCCTCTGCCGATCATAGAGAGAAAAGGCACCATCCTCAACTCTACTGACTCCCACTTAAAGTCAGAGGGTCTTTGGTCTCAGTTAAATTAGCAACAATTTTCAAAATAGTTTATGCATATCACGATGTTTGAGCCTCTATTTTATTACCTTAATGAGGTAATTCAATCTTATTGAACAGTCGTAGGTAATTCAGTTTTCACAATGGAGTCACACAGCTTTCAGTAGAGAAGGACAGAGAATGAATTTTCTGTAAATCTTGGGTGGTCATCATTGATTTAACTGACCCATGGTTTTGATAACATTTCAGAACCATCTGCAAGCAAAATACAAACTTCCCAAAGGTTCAAGAGCTTCTTTAAAGAGTAGCTATTTGTACTGGCAGATCAGTTACATGAGAATGTAGCATGGTCACCTTGGTTACTACTGTCCCTTCGGTTAGCCGTAGGCTTAATGGATAGGAAAGTAAAAATCTAAACACCACTAGATGTTGTCTTAGGAGTATCTAGAGGAACAGAATAGATAGAATGATCAATATATATTATGATTTATTAGATATATTATCAACATCAATATATTATGATTTATTAGAGTATGGTACAGGCTCCCATCCAGCTAGTCCAATAGCTGTTTCCCAACAGCAAGTCCAACAATCAAATAGCTGTTCATCCGTGAGGCTGGATGTCTCACGGAGTCAGCTGGTCTTTTGTCTATGACAGAGTCCTGAAAACCTAGGCGCTATTATCAGTGAAGGAATGTCTCAGCCACAGGATAGATAAACTTGCCGTGGAGAATGAGAGGAAGGAGGCAGATAGCAAAAGTTTCTTCCTTTCATGTCCTTTATGATGACTGCTATGAGAGGGTGTGACCTAGATTAAAGACCTTCTTACTTCAAATGATCTGGACTTTTAAGGTGGGTTTTCAGAACTCACATGATCTGGATTAAGAAAACTCCCTCACCCATGCGCAAGGCTGCTTGGGTCATTAGTTAATTCCACATGTAGTCAAGCTTACAACCAATAACAGCCACCACAAAGGTCCTGATACTGTTTGCCAGGTGAAGGGCATTGTCACAATGTGTTACTCCTGTTCTGTGCCTGTCCTTCCGCTACACCATCTCGGGAGACAGGACAAATCTACCTAACCGGTGTTTGTAGAAAGGGAAACTCACCACTTGTCCACTGTTTTATTCTGATTCTCCTGGGGCATGGCTTTCTCTAGGACAGTGGTTCTCAACCTGTGGTGTCACGATCCTTTTGGGGGTTCAACCACCCTTTCACAGGGTGGCCTAAGACAACCAGAAAACACAGGTATTTACATTACAATTCGTAACGGCGGGAAAATGGCAGTTATGAGGTAGCAACAAAAGTCACTTTTTGGTTGGAGGTCACCACAACATGAGGAACTGCGTCAAAGGTCGCAGCACTAGGAAGGTTGAGACCCACTCACTGCTTTAGGGCATTCCGTGGCCCTATTTGGGAGGCTTTGTTGCTGTCTAGAGCTTCCAATGACTAGAGAACAAGGCTACTTAACTCCAGGTTTCCAGGCAGAGACACCAAGTAGATCTGTGATCTCAGTTAAATTAGCAACAATTTTCAAAGTCGCTCATACACACCATGCCAGGAAGCACCGGAGTCTCTTAACAGTGTTTAAATTTTCATTTTCCTACCCATTAAGCTTATGGTTAACCAAAGGGGCAGTAGTCAAGACTGCTGTGCTCCATTCACTGAACAAATCACTACTCTTTTGAGTGGCTCTTGTAGAGAGGATCCCCACTCTTCCATATTCTGGATTACAAAGTCTCAGGGCTCTTGAGTTTAGGGGAGGTCTCCATATAGGACCATGAGCTCAAAGAATGAAGTGTGATGTTGCAAACCAGACCTGTGGGGGAAATGTCTCATTGCAATGGGATGCTTGGATTCTTGTCATATTTACAAAGACAAGTCTTTCTGTTGTTCTCCCATCATGCTCTGAACACAGGAAACAAGGGAAATAAAGCATCTTATTATTAGCTCATCGTTTAATAGTCAAGTAACCTGTTTTAGAATGAGGTCAGTTCATCTGAGCCTCACTCACATGGCCTCGTTGGCCTTGTTTAAATTATATCTATTATGTCTTCTAAAGCCTCAGTCTGCTATTTTTCAAGTAGTGTGTGCCTCTCATAGTCATGTTTATTATCATCTAACCCTATTTTTAATGTCTATTTAGGACTGTTATTCTTCCGATCAAACCCTTCACTTCATGGTATAGAAAATCATCGTTTTCTGGACAGAAAGCCCATATGGTAGCTCAAACTTGAGGCTCAAGAACCTCCATGAATTGGTATGTCGCAGGATATTTGATCACACTGTGGCCCTGGGATTGTGTTATTTACTGGAAAAAACTGGTTTTAGCTGGGATGTGGCTCAGTCTTAGCACACACCTTTCAATCTGAAAGACAATAAACCAAATCCTCTTGCTGATTGCATCCTGTGGTCTCGGTCTGGTCATTGAGTTGGAGGGTCTCCATCCCGAGGGAAAGTTCTCCCTGAGAACTTTTCAATTTGGTGCGTTGGCCAGGAAGGGAGATCCTCCACCCAGGGACCACCGACCACCCACTGGGAGGTAAGCCGGCCGGCCTCTGTCTGATTCTGTCTCGTTCTGCCCTATTCTGTCTGTTCTGTGAGAGCTCAGCCAGGTTGTTTGGAATTTGGGCGGGACGAAGAAGGAGCTGACGAGCTCGGACTTCTCGCCCCGCAGCCCTGGAAGACGTTCCAAGGGTGTTAGGGGCCCGACTTTTCGGGGCTCAATCTGGGACTCTGGTTAGAGGAGGAGGATCCGGACATACGGCACCTCTGTCTGTAGTTTTGGCTTTCAGAGGGCCCCGGACCTTTGCCACCTCCATCTGACTTTTTGCTTTCAGTTTGGTACCAAAGCCGTGCAGCACGCCTGTCTGTTGTTTGTTTGACTGTTGGTGTTGTTTGTTTTCTCTGTGTCCTAATCTTCCTTAGAACTAACATGGGACAGTCTCTAACAACGCCCCTAAGTCTCACTCTTGAAACCTGTCCTCCCGGCAGACCCAAACTCCCCTCTCATAGATCTTCTCTCTGAAGATCCTCCTCCCCCATATCGTTTACCTACAGGCCCGGCTGAAACGGAGGAGGCAGAGCCGCCGGCCAGATCGGTTGCCGGGCCACAGTCTGATAAGGGTTTCTCCCCTGTCGCAGGGAGATTGCACAATAAGTGCGAGGTGATGCCAGATACAACCTCCCAGGCTTTCCCACTTAGACAGGGAACCGGTGGCCAGACCCAATACTGGCCGTTTTCAGCAGCTGACATTTACAATTGGAAACAACACAACCCTTCTTTCTCCAAAGATCCGGTGGCACTCACCGACCTAATAGAATCTGTTTTACTTACCCACCAGCCTACTTGGGATGACTGCCAACAGCTCTTACAGGTCCTCTTAACCTCAGAAAAAAAACAAAGAGTGTTCCTAGAGGCCAGAAAGCATGTTCTGGGAGATGATGGGCATCCCACCCAGCTGCCTGAGGAAATTGATGCTGCATTCCCACTTAAGAGACCAAACTGGGATTTTAATACAGCTGAAGGTAAGGGACACCTACGCCTTTATCGCCAGTTGCTCCTAGCGGGTCTCCGAGGGGCTATACGATGCCCTACTAATAGAACAATTAAGGAGACTTTATCCAAACTTTTTTTTTTAATTTAGAGAATACTTTATTAGTTTTTGTAATCAAACCCACGTATATAAGACCTTACATATTTAATACAGTGTGTTACCCCTGTACAAATGGAAAAAACTTAAGTTCAACATTTCTAGACCAATATGGCTGTTAATTTCTGTACAGTGCCAACTCAACACAGTAAACGGGGATATTTTTTTCGAAAGTTGACAGCACAGGTAAAGTTTCAAAAAATTCAAATTATATATCTGTATATATATATTTATATTTATATAAAAAGACCAATAATAGCAGTGTGTTATGCATCAACAGCAGCAACAGCTTTTCCAGGTTCTGCAGTCATCTGAACAAAACTGTAGAGACATCCAGCACACTCCATTAAAAAAAAAAAAGTAAAAAAACAAAACCCGAGAAAACAGCACAGTTCTGTTACTCTTGTGGTACCTGGTACCATTTTTTTTAAATTAGCTTCTCAATCATCATCTGGAAAGAAAACATTCTGAGCAACATCATTAAAAACAGCTCTGATAAAGCACGGTCACTACTACGTATCATAAAGCATGTACAAGCTATTTTACATCCACAGAGGTATGATACAGTACTGTCCTACATCTATAATACTAGAGGATACAATTTAAAAGGCATTATTTGAGACTTGATTCTACTTTTCCAGCAGAGGGCCCAAAGGATGGTGTGACACAGCTTTGTAAAGAAACATACTCTAGACAGGATTTCCTTTCACTAGTGGCAAAGTTCTAAGGATTCATTCTCTCCATGAATGTCAGCTAAAACCGTTATTAAAAAAATGAAATATCCCTAGAACAAAACCGTATAACCACCGGATTCACATGAAGATGACCTAGTGGAGACAAGCTGGACCTTACCTTACCAACAAGCTATCAAATCTGTTATGTTTAAACAGCGAGACCTCCAAGGAAGGAGATGCCAAGTAGTGCTTCAAAGCTTCGGACCACAATCAAACACAGCATCCTTTTCAACAGAAGCAGAAGCTCATCTGAATATGCTCATGGATGCTGACATCAACATTTAATCATCTCCTCACTCATCCAGGAAGAGGGGGAGATCAGTTACTACTGTACTTTATTGTGTTCAACCAAATCACCATGTTACAAAAATAGCAAGCTGCCATAATAAAAAATAAGGCTCCTCTATCCAGCACCAGATAGCATCATTTTACTTTCAAGCCTAGAAATTGCACACTTGTATATAAACCAATCGAAGATGAGGATTGAGAGTTCATCTTGGTGGATTTTTCCTTTGATGAATATGAAGTGTCCTTCCTTATCTTTTTTGATGACTTTTAATTGAAAATTGATTTTATTTGATATTAGAATGGCTACTCCAGCTTGCTTCTTCTGACCATTTGCTTGGAAAGTTGTTTTCCAGCCCTTCACTCTGAGGTAGTGTCTGTCTTTGTCTCTGAGGTGTGTTTCCTGTAGGCAGCAGAATGCAGGGTCCTCATTGCGTATCCAGTTTGTTAATCTATGTCTTTTTATTGGGGAGTTGAGGCCATTGATGTTGAGAGATATTAAGGAATAGTGATTATTGCTTCCTGTTATATTCATATTTGGATGTGAGGTTATGTTTGTGTGCTTTCATTCTCTTTGTTTTGTTGCCAAGACGATTAGTTTCTTGTTTCTTCTAGGGTATAGCTTGCCTCCTTATGTTGGGCTTTACCCTTTATTATCCTTTGTAGTGCTGGATTTGTAGAAAGATATTGTGTAAATTTGGTTTTGTCATGGAATATCTTGGTTTCTCCATCTATGTTAATTGAGAGTTTTGCAGGATACAGTAACCTGGGCTGGAATTTGTGTTCTCCCAGGGTCTGTATGACATCTGTCCAGGATCTTCTGGCCTTCATAGTTTCTGGCGAAAAGTCTAGTGTGATTCTGATAGGTCTGCCTTTATATGTTACTTGACCTTTTTCCCTTACTGCTTTTAATATTCTTTCTTTATTTTGTGCATTTGGTGTTTTGACAATTATGTGACGGGAGGTGTTTCTTTTCTGGTCCAATCTATTTGGAGTTCTGTAGGCTTCTTGTATGCCTATGGGTATCTCTTTTTTTAGGTTAGGGAAGTTTTCTTCTATGATTTTGTTGAAGATATTTACTGGTCCTTTGAGCTGGGAGTCTTCACTCTGTTCTATACCTATTATCCTTAGGTTTGATCTTCTCATTGAGTCCTGGATTTCCTGTATGTTTTGGACCAGTAGCTTTTTCCGCTTTACATTATCTTTGACAGTTGAGTCAATGATTTCTATGGAATCTTCTGCTCCCGAGATTCTCTCTTCCATCTCTTGTATTCTGTTGGTGAAGCTTGTATCTACAGCTCCTTGTCTTTTCTTTTGATTTTCTATGTCCAGGGTTGTTTCCATGTGTTCTTTCTTGATTGCTTCTATTTCCATTTTTAATTCCTTCAACTGTTTGATTGTGTTTTCCTGGAATTCTTTCAGGGATTTTTGCGATTCCTCTCTGTAGGCTTCTACTTGTTCTCTAAGGGAGTTCTTTATGTCTTTCTTGAAGTCCTCCAGCATCATGATCAAATACGATTTTGAAACTAGATCTTGCTTTTCTGGTGTGTTTGGACATTCCGTGTTTGCTTTGGTGGGAGAATTGGGCTCCGATGATGCCATGTAGTCTTGGTTTCTGTTGCTTGGGTTCCTGCGCTTGCCTCTCGCCATCAGATTATCTCTAGTGTTACTTTGTTCTGCTATTTCTGACAGTGGCTAGACTGTCCTATAAGCCTGTGTGTCAGGAGTGCTGTAGACCTGTTTTCCTGTTTTCTTTCAGCCAGTTATGGGGACAGAGTGTTCTGCTTTCGGGCGTGTAGTTTTTCCTCTCTACAGGTCTTCAGCTGTTCCTGTGGGCCTGTGTCTTGAGTTCACCAGGCAGGTTTCTTGCAGGGGAAAAGTTGGTCCTACCTGTGGTTCCAAGGCTCAAGTTTGCTCGTGGGGTACTGCCTAAGTCCTCTCCGAGGCGGCAGCAACCGGGAAGATCTGCGCCGCTCTTTCCGGGAGCCTCCGTGCACCAGGGTTCCAGATGACGTTTGGTGTTTTCCTCTGGCGTCTGGATGTGCACAGAGTGCAGTCTATTCTGGTTTCCCAGGCGTGTCTGCCTCTCTGTAGGTTTAGCTCTCCCTCCCACAGGATTTGGGTGCAGAGAACTGTTTATCCGGTCTGTTTCCTTCAGGTTCCGGCGGTGTCTCAGGCGCAGGGGTCCTGCTGCTCCTGGGCCCTCCCCTACGGGAACCCAGAGGCCTTATACAGTTTCCTCTGGGCCAGGGATGTGGGCAGGGGTGGGCAGTGTTGGTGGTCTCCTCCGCTCTGCAGCCTCAGGAGTGCCCACCTGATCAGGCGGTGAGGTCTCTCTCCCACGGGGTTTGGGAGCAGAGAGCTGCTGCGGGCCGGGATCCGCGGGTGTCCTTTATCCAAACTTACGCTTGCAACTGGCTCAAAGGATTGGGTGGCCCTCCTTCCCCTAGTTCTATATTGGGCCCAGAATACCCCGGGCCCCCATGGTCTAACTCCTTTTGAAATAATGTATGGAGCACCACCCCCGTTTGTCCATTTCTTTGATTCAAACATTGCTGATTTTGCTGACAGCCCTTCTCTGAGGGCCCATTTACAGGCCCTACAGATTGTGCAGAGAGACGTCTGGAGACCTTTGGCCGCTGCTTACCAGGACAAGCTTGAGCATCCGGTGGTGCCACACCCGTTCCAGATTGGAGACACCGTGTGGGTGCGCAGACACCAGACCAAGAATCTCGAGCCACGGTGGAAAGGACCCTACACCGTTCTCCTGACTACCCCGACCGCCCTAAAGGTAGACGGAGTCGCGGCTTGGATCCACGCATCACATGTCAAGGCAGTCCGGTCTGAGGAATTGACTAATCACAACACTACACCCCAGACATGGAGAGTTCAGCGCACTCCAAACCCCTTAAAGTTAAAACTCCTAGTCCTTTTGTGGCCTAGAGTCAGTGGGGGAATAAGCCCCCCACCACATTTATAACATTACCTGGATAGTCACTAATCTCATGACAGGAAGGCTGGCTAATGCTACCTCCGTAAGGGGGACACTGGCCGATGCCTTCCCTCCCTTATACTTTGACCTTTGTGATGTGATAGACTACAAGTGGGAGCCTGACACTACCCATAATTGGCATCCCTCAACCACCTACTATGGTTGCAGTCCGGCTTCCCACAGCAAAGAGATCTACGTTTGCCCTGGACACAGAGTGAGCCGGCAGTGCGGAGGGCCGGGGAGTGGGTACTGTGCCCAGTGGGGATGTGAGACTACTGGGGATGCGTATTGGAAGCCATCCTCATCTTGGGACCTGATAACTCTGAAACGAGACGGTCGGCTTCCTTACACCTTGTGTAAACGGGGCGCGAAATGCAATCCCCTCGTCCTCCACTTCACCGACTCAGGTAGAAGAGCGACCTGGGACGGGCCCAAATCTTGGGGCCTGCGCTTATACGTCACAGGGACTGATCCGGTGGGTCTGTTCTCTCTAAATAGACAAGTCTCTCCCCTGGCCACTCGACCCATTGGACCCAACCTAGTTCTACCAGATCAGAAGCCTCCCTTGCTCCCAGCACAAGCCCAACCCCCGTCATTGCCTAAGGTCACCCAGGCCCCTGGTAGTACCCCTACAAGCCCCTTCTCCACAACGGGGGGCTCCACCATTTTGATCTCCCCGTCGCCAGGCACCGGGGATCGATTATTCAATTTGGTGGCTGGTGCATATCTGGCTCTCAACTATTCAGACCCTTTTAGGACTCAGGAGTGCTGGTTGTGCCTCGTTTCCGGTCCGCCCTATTATGAAGGGGTGGCAGTCATTGGAAATTATACCAACCTGACTGCTGCCCCAGATAGTTGTGCCAATACCCCCAGCCACAAACTAACTCTGCCCGAGGTCTCGGGACGAGGGTTCTGCTTGGGGAATGTACCCCACACACACCAGACCCTCTACAACACCACTCAGAAGATTCCCATCGGGAACTACTTCCTGGCAACCCCAAAAGGCACATACTGGGCCTGCAATACCGGACTAACACCCTACATCTCAGCCACAGTCCTCAACCAATCCTCTGACTATTGTGTATTAGTAGAAATTTGGCCCAAAGTCACCTACCATGAATCCGAGTATATATACTCATTTTTTGAGAGACAGACTCGTTTCCGACGAGAGCCTGCCACCCTGACTTTAGCTTTACTCCTAGGAGGAATCACCTTGGGGGGAGTGGCCGCGGGTATAGGGACCGAGACCACTACACTCATTGAAACTGGCCATTTCCGTCAGTTACAAGCAGCCATGAATGCAGATCTTAAAGCTATAGAAGAGTCTGTGAGTACATTAGAAAAGTCCTTAACATCATTGTCTGAAGTGGTCCTCCAAAATAGACGAGGGCTAGATATGTTGTTCCTCCGTGAGGGTAGATTATGTGCTGCTCTAAAAGAAGAGTGCTGTTTCTATGCAGACCATACTAGAATAGTAAGAGATAATATGGCTAAGCTTCGAGAACGCCTGTCCCAAAGACAAAAACTGTTTGATTCCCAACAGGGATGGTTCGAGGGGTGGTTTAACCGATCCCCTTGGTTTGCTACCCTCCTGTCTACCCTGATGGGACCCCTACTTATTCTTCTCCTAATTCTTCTTTTTGGACCCTGCATCCTTAATAGGCTGGTACAGTTCATGAGGGATAGACTTTCAGTCATTCAGACCCTCGTACTGACGCAGCAGTACCATAGGCTGAGATAACAAGAGACAGAAATTTCTTGACCAAGTCGAGTGAAAGATTTCACTCAAAGTTAACAAAAAAATGGGAGAATGAAAGACCCCAGCTTAGCAGCAGTAACGCCATTTTGCAAGGCTGTACTTAAGATGACTGGTTCAGGGAAAGGTTAGAACACTGAGTACACAGCGGCTGCCAAACAGGATGTGTATGGTTGAAGGCCTGGCAACAGGACGACTGCGGTTGAGCACCTGACAATGAGAAAAGCCCCGGGAGAGGTCCCACACCCTGGTGGGGGGCCGAGTCAGCCGTTATGTTCCAGGAAAGTAGCTAGGAAACTTGCCCCCGGGCTGAACCCTTGCCACATTAGAATCCACCAATTATATCCCTGTAACCATGCATCTGCTTCTGTATGCTTGCTTCTGCTCCCCAGAATCCTATAAAAAGCCCATCCTTGGTTCCGTGGCGCGCGCCAGTCCCCCGAGTGACTGAAGCGCCCACAGGTGCCTGTGTATCCTGACAATAAACCAAATCCTCTTGCTGATTGCATCCTGTGGTCTCGGTCTGGTCATTGAGTTGGAGGGTCTCCATCCCGAGAGAAAGTTCTCCCTGAGAACTTTTCACAATCCAAGAGCTTTCTGCTTGAATATTGTAAACAGGATTAAGTAAAGTCAACCAGAGGTCGAGAGGCGAAGCAAGCAGCCAGTTGACAGGAAGTGAACATAGAATTATTATGAGGAAAACAGAGAGAGCAAGAGGGATAGAAGTAACAGGAAGTAGAAGGGAGGGATGTTGAGTTTGAAGGAGGGTTTTTCGAGATAACATGGGAGAGGTCAGATAAGAGGGAATGGCTCCTGAGTCTTCCTTGGTCAAATCAATGATTGAGATTTTGTTAAAAACAACATTGACAACTATCTTTTACACTGTAAGTCCAACCCTGAAACACTGTAGGAAAAGTTGACTATTTTAGAGAGTGGGTTTTTTTGTTGTTGTTATTTGTTTATTTTTAAGTTCCATATACTTATCTCCTTTTGATTGAAAAGCACTCTCTTAATTGCTGGATTATTTCCTCAGGAATTTTCTTATGAAGCATGGTTCGGATCGGATGGCATTCAGGGCACAGAGTTCCTTGTGCTCACAGATAAGCACTAGGGAAACCTGGAACGCTAAACACACAGCGTTGTCTCTTCAAAGAAAGAGGTGTATCATCTGTTTTCTACCCAGAAGGCTGGGAATGGATGTGGTTATCAGCCTGGTGAGTTCTATGCTCTCTGTAGGGCCGGGCCACATCCGACTTCCCCAGACTCTGATGTTTATCTCAGTCATCCTCCCTGGACCCTTGAGCACTGCTTCTCAGTCAATAGAATCCATCCTTATGGAAGAGGCAATGCAGACTTTGGAACAAGTTTTAATGTAGCTGCACCATAAGCTTTGTTGCGTGCACAGGATCGAGTTGATTATCACCAGGAAACTGTGTTTTCAAAATAGCGCTGTGCTTCGATATGTCTAAACTACCTGGTGTGTAATTCTAGAAGTTCCAACCAACACGGGGCACTGAGACCTGTTGAACTGAATTTTCTTCTCTCCTCAAATGGCCTTGGTGGTTGCAGAGACCCCCACAGGATTGAACATCTAATCCTACTACCAGGTCTCTCGTGAGGAAGACTTCCACAGAGAGGTCTAGGGAAGTCATTTATTTGGCTCTCAGCTATTATGGGGGAGATGCCCTGCAGCGTGATGAGCTCTTAATTACCTCCTGCTAAAAGTAGCTAGAACACTTTAGACTACTCCCCCATCCATAGGCCTGTCTTCTAATTTCGCCTTCATGGCTAAAAGGAGAAATGACCTAAGGACATCAGGAACCGAGCAGGGACGGAGTGAATAAATTCAGCAGCAGGCTTGTAACAATCAGAAAACGGCATTGCTTTTTTTAGTCACCATCAAGGTGACCCTTCAGGCCTTACGTGTAATAGAAAAACTCAAGACACCGAGAGTCCTTGACTAAAATATAGCTAATTTTCAGTTGTGCAATGTTACACGCTCGAGCAAGTTAGATATTTTAAAGCAACTCCTTAGCAAAAAGAGATAATAATAGATTATCATTTATTCTATTAGAATAGATTATTATTCTAGTAATACTGGAAAAGGGCAAAGGACTTGAGTAGACATTCCTCAAAATAAGATAAAGAGCCAATAGATGTATGAAGAAAACGTTCAACAGCCAATTATCGGGAAAATGCAAACTACCCCGCAGAAGCTAGGAACGTGATAGACGAGCTGCCCTCAAAAATGGAAGCCAAGTGTCGGTGAGGAGGTGGAGAAAAGGGGTCCTTTTCCCTCATGGCCGGCGGGAATACGAGCCCAGCTGTTATATTAAACATAGCGTTTCCTAAACGAGTTTGGAATAGTTTTACCGTCTGACACAGCAGTGTCAAGTTTGGAGGAGTCTGAACCAGCATGGCGAGCATGCCAAAGAAGCTCTTTACTTCTGTCTTCACTGCGGCACTGTTTATAGCAGCTGGGACGCGAAAGCAAAAATCTCATTGCTAATGGAAATTTTGGGGAAGATCTACCTCGGTCGTTACCGGGGAAATCAGGGGACCCTCTTGGGTTTTTTGAGTCTTGTTAATAAAAGAATTTAAGAACAGACTCTGAAGAAAGGTCAAGAGCACGTTTATTAGCATTTAAAATTTTTTTTCCAAAATCTTGGCGGCTGCCCAGAGGAGGGAAATGAAGAGAAAAAGAGGAAATTGGGTCATTTGTAGGCAGCGGCAAGGCAGCGGGGCAGCTGCACGGTGGACCGGCAGCCGCAGGGCAGATGGACAAGCTCATGGTGGGGAGGGGGCTTCAGAGAAAGAGAAAGCCCACACTACCTGAGGTAACATACGTAGACTCTGGCTGGAGACCAAAAAACGCTATGTTTTTCTGAGTCAGGACTCAAGAAGGGTGGGCAGACCTGACAGGCTCCTGGTGGGCTCCATGGTGACTGCGGCAGGCAGTGGAAAAGAAATGTAAACTGTTTCCTTAAAGGGCGGAGAATACGAAAGAAGAAGCTGTGTTAGCAGAGACTGGTTTTCAGATTAGAGCTGCAGTGTTGTGGAGAGGCTGAATTCCGGATCTGAAGGCTGATTACCTTTACCTTATGTAGGTCTAGCTTTAGCACCCGGAACTACTATTCCTTGTCTACCTCTGTCAGAACTAGCATCCTGTGACGAATAGATAAAAAACCTTTTGGAATCTGCTGACTTAGCAGGTTACTAGTTTTCCAGCAAACCGAACTCTAAGAATGACACCAGGTAGCATCCTGCACCTCTGGGACAGCCTCTCCATCTGGGACGATCACCTCTCTGCTGTAACCACCAATGCATTTTAAGCTGGTCTTGTTGCTTGAAGGACCGCCATGACCAAAGCAACTCTCAGGAAAGGGTTTATTTGGCTTCCACATCACAGGTCATAATCAAAGGAAGTCAGGACAGGAACTCACACAGTCCATGGAGGGTGCTGCTTACTGGCTTGCTTATTGTTCATCCTGTTTTCTTGTAGAACCCAGGACCTCCAGCCCAGGGGTGGACTCCACCCACAATGGGCGGGACCTTCCCCATCAATCATTAATTAAGAAAATGCCCTACAGTCTGGCCTACAGCGAAGTCTACGGTTGGATTTCCTCCACTGAGGCTCCTGAGGAAGCTTCCTGACTCCATTTTGAAGGTGTGAGCCATTTGAGTATTGTTAAAAACAAGTTTCCCATGTAGGTCCTGAACAACTCAAGCAGGAGGCTATCCCAAAAGCAGTTGCCTGTACGTGGGAAATGTTCTACTTGCCGGCCGCCTCGAATGGCCTCAGTGGGAGAAGAAGCGCCTAGCTCTGCAGAGACTTGAAGTGCCAGTGTGTGTGTGTGTGTGTGTGTGTGTGTGTGTGTGTGTGTGTGTGTGTGTGTGTGTGTGTGTGTGTGTGTGTGTGTGTGATATCCAGGAGATGGGGGAAAGGAGGATTGTGGGAGGGGGGCTGGGAGGAGGAGCAGTGAACTGGAACACCCTAACCCTCCCTAATTGGTGATGGTGACCACCGGAAGGTGCCTTTCTTCTCTTCTGGAGATTTTTCTGTACTTCCTAACTGTTCTGGTGTCCCCCTTCTGTAAACCTGCTTTGCAACTGCTCGTGACTTTACTCCTTAAAAGGGCCTGAGGTGCAGACTTAGCAGATCCAGCACGCGCTCTCTCTAACCCGAATCAGGAGGCAGTCGGCCAGTTTTCTGATGCAATGAAAAAAATAGAGCTTGCTTCAAATTTGGCCCCCAAATTGTGGCCATGGTTTTATATCCACCCCGTGGGTTTAACTCTCCCTCTTCTCCGATGACTATAGCCTGTGTCAGGTTGATGTAAAACTAGCCGGCATACCTTATTTGTTCTGTAAACGCCAAAACTTCAAGAAACTACTCTCACATTGGGACATGGAATTTGGGGTAACCCAGGCCATGGTCACTCAAAATGGTCCCAGAGTAAATTACTCCTAATTCCCTTTAAAAGGAGAGTTTTTAGTTTCCTCTCACAGACAGGGTTGGTTATTCCTCTTATCTCTTCAGTTTTGCCTAAGGGGATCCACTTTCCTGGGTAAGCGGGCACCCCAAATTTACTGAGGGGTGGCCTCACTTTCCTAAGAAAGTGATCATTCTCAACCCCGTGACTGATATGCTTAACTGGGGTGTTGAGGGTGCTTGCTTTTCTGTTTTCTGTTTTCTGTTTTTGTTTTTGTTTTTTGTTTTTAATCTCCAGAACGTCTGACAGCAAACAGGCAATGAGATAGCATGTTATACATCAAAAATGTATGCTGTTTATTTATTAATAAAAAAACCTCAGTCTTGCTTTGAACTTGAATCAGAATCACAAAACAAAATTGTAACTGGCCTGGCAGGGATGACACTGCTTTGAAGGGCCACTTGTGTCCCTTCTTTTGGCTATCAGACCATTGAAACAATGGGCCCCAAGAGCCTAGAATTCACCCCTGAAAGCCTGAAGCCTGGGCCAGCCAGAAGGGAAAGAGATTTGATAGTTGCTAGGTTACTTTATATGTGCGACCTCACCTAGGACCACTTAGTGTGCTTATCTCTGTCTGTCTATTAAAACCTAAACCTCACTTCAGGACCCAAAGATGAACGTGGGGGATGCCTGGACCTGTTTGTTCCCTCCCCAGTGGGGCCACATTGGATAAGTTTCCTTACTCTGCTTTTTATTATTTATTTGGCTATTTTTCTTTACTAAAAAGATTATTATCATTGTTACTTTGTGTGTGTGTACATGTGTGTGTGTATGTATGTGTGCATATGTGTGCATATGTCTGTATGTGTGTGTATGTGTGTGTGCATGTGTGTGTGCATGTGTATGTGTGTATGTATGTGTGTGCACATGTCTGTATGTGTGTGTATGTGTGTGTGTGTATGTATGTGTGTGTATGTGTGGGTGTATATGGGTGTGTGCATGTGTGTGTATGTATGTATGTGTGTGCATGTGTGTGTATGTATGTGTGTGTGCATGTGTGCATATGTCTGTACGTGTATGTGTGTGTATGTGTGTGTGCGCATGTGTGAGTGTGTATGTATGTGTGTGTGCATATGTCTGTGTGTGTATGTGTGTGTGTATGTTTGTGTGTGTGGTATATGTGTGTATGTGTGTATGTATGTGTGTGTGTATGTGGTGTATGTATGTGTGTGTGAATGTGTGTGTGAATGGATGACAGGAATGATGTATGGGTGACCACAGAGACAAGAAGAGAATGCTGGATCCCTTGGAGCTTGAGTTATATCGGGTTCTGAGCTGTCTGCTAGAGGAGCTGGGAATAGAACTCAGATCCCCTGTAAGAGCAGCAAGTGCCCTTAACTACCAAGACTCTCTAACCCCAGTCTAGCTGTTTGAATTGGATTATCAAGGATGGGTAATCAAACCTGGCTTCTCAGGGCACAAACTGGGACCTTAAATCTTATAATGAAATGTCTCTGTCATCCCTCGCTGGGTAGCTTGCAATGCCATTATTCCTCTTGAATATAAAACCCATTTTCTTCAGACAGAGTCATTGAGACACGATCTTCAAGGGTAATGCGTTTATTTAGTAACAAAATATGTAGACGCTCATGCACGCCCTCCTCCCAAACCACAGCCCTTTCCTGGAAACAGTGAAATTCTGTGTGTATAGGCAGAGGGACTTTGGGTTGGCCCAGGAGCACCTGAAATTCAATTCTAGAGAAGTGTTGGCCAGCTGAACCTCAAGTTTTTTCTCCTACAAAATGAAGATGAATTCATCTAAGTCGTATGAGGTGGTATACATTAGTTTCAATTGAGTTTTTCCTCATCTCCCTATGGTTTTTTCTTCATATAGAAGGAATGCTACCATGACTTAGTCCCTACTCATAGCCCATCTACTCTGTAGTGGAGAGAGAGGATGCTGCCCTCCTTCTAGCCTCTCAAATTACAACCTAATTCCCAATGATTCCTGCCACCTCACTCCTAACAGCCAGACTTGGGAAAGACACGTGGTGCTAAGAATTTTACTATCAACAAGGAAATGACCACTGATCTCTACTCTAATAGGACTCCATGCCAACAGGTACATTCTCTTAACATCTCTAACAGGATGGGCCACAGTTCCTTCCAGGCAAATCCAGCTCGTGACCTGATGATTTAGAAGCCCTAAAAAGACCAACTTTATCAGATTTAAAAACCTTACCAGGTCCTTAAAGCTCTCAACTCGAAGGTCTTTCATCAGAGAATAGAATCAGCAAGAACTAGACGCTTCCCTT
The DNA here is from genome assembly GCF_021556685.1 of Rattus norvegicus. Taxonomy (NCBI): domain Eukaryota; kingdom Metazoa; phylum Chordata; class Mammalia; order Rodentia; family Muridae; genus Rattus; species Rattus norvegicus. Next base: position 138,977,254 of record NC_141540.1, read on the forward strand.
ACAAGCTCCAGAACTTACCGTAAAACTTTGACAAATTCTAAATCCCAACATCCCAAGTGGCTTAGAGATGGAGGTAATTTTTTATGGGCAAGGCATAGGCTTCTGCAGTAGTCATTTGTTTTGGGCCCCATCCTGAGCCAGTTCCACTTCAGCCCCCAAACCTGAAACAATCTCACTTAGGGCTCTGCATCTGAGTGCAGAGGTGAGACCTAATATTTATACAGATTTGGCCTACGTATTCTGTATGACCCACACCCATGCAGCCTTCTAGAAAATTCTCTCCACTACCCATAGTCCTCCTAGTAAACATGGCCCCGAGACTTTGGCTCAACCGGAGGCCATGTAGCGTCTGACTCAGGTAGCCACTGTACATTGTGAATCCTACAAGGAGGGTTCTCTGTCTGACAAGAGAGGGCATCAACAGGCAGCTCTAGTCCAGGCTGCCTTAGTTTCTAAGTCCACCCTCAGGAAATAAACAGGTTTTAAACCAGGGCTTTGAGGTCACTCTGAGGCATTGGTGAAGGTAGAACTCAGAAAACAAGGTGCTTCTGCCCGGTCCTCTTAATAGAAGACCCTTAGCAATTGTTACAAAATCTGGGCAGGGCAGGGGGGGGAAGTCTTTTAAAGCCCGATTGAGTCTCTCCACCGTCATGGGATTTCTATAGACCTTGTAGCTCATCTCTGGAGCTTGTCACACCTGTCGTCAGGCCGGTCCTGAAGGAGCGTTCAGACCCCTTCACAGACCGTCCGGCACAGGGGAGCTATGTCAGGATAAGATTGACATCTACATTTTACCCACACGCCCCCTTACAGGGATGGATGGATAGAGGCTTTCCCCACTAAAACAGACCTCCTGTCCTTAGTTTGATATTAGCATGGTTTTAATTTCCAACGTTACTCAGAGAGTACGAGAGGCTGCTGGAATTGTAACCTCTCCACAGCTTGGCATCCACGGTCCTCTGGGAAGGTGAAGTTTAACTCATAAGAGGGTTTTCACTTTACTCACACCTTCCCATTCTCATTCTCCCCTCAGTCGTGTCTTTACGGCCCCACACGACTCCCAGGTCCACAAGGCACCTGCATCCCTTTGAAGTCCTTGATGGCAGAGATTTCCTCCAGACACATGGCTTACTAGACCCAGAGACCCACTCTCCGTTTCCATGTGACATCCTTAGGATAGATGGACAAACAAGGCTGTTCCTGGGTACCAGGTTAAGTATAGCCCAAACCAGGCTCTGCCCTTTTTGTGGTGGTGGTGGAGGGATTGTCTCTTTACATCAATCCGGAGATTAGGTCTACCCTCAAACCTTTCCACAAGATAAAAGGTCTCCCAGACCCTGTCAAGTCCTGATGTATTCCTAACTGCAGTCAGGTTACAAAGTCTGTCCCGGCGTGTGTCTGTCTGTCCAGAGTCAAGGTAGCTCTACTCCCAGAAGCTCAAATGGTCTCTTCCTGTCAGCCTCTTAGAGATCCTTGTCTCCTTTTCTGGCAAGGTGCAAGCGAAATCCATCCTTAAACACCTCAGGTCCCAATGGTAAGTCCCGTTGGCTGAACTCCCGTACAGCAGGGTCACTGGGCCCCTGTGCTGGCCACTGGGCTTCCCATCCCCACAAACACTGTTCTCATATTTACCTGTCTTCCCCAGATCTTCCCACAGAGTCCTTTTAAACCACGATGACTTTTGTTACATTTTCTGCACTCCTGAGCCTAGACCCTTCGTTTTTGTTTGAATTCTGCTCTGTTTCTTTGGCCCCTGCTTGTTTAATCTTCCTGTATGATTGGTACCATCCACATTACAGGCTATTAAACTCCAGCTGATATTGTCCCAGGGTTATTAATCATTATCCCCTATATCAAAACCTGTCTCCAGTCACCAAGGACTTCTTGACCTCTAAGCCACGCCACAGTCCAGCCTTCAACCTCCTGAGGTTGAACCCTCTTCTCTCCACAGCATGGCTCAAGTATTTTATGACTCATGGTCATATTACCCCATACCACACCAAGGATGCTACGGTCCCTTCTCCTCTCTGAAGCAGAGCCAGAGGCAAAGAGAAGTGTCCCTTGTCAGTGACTCACTCTTGTTGGTTTGTCAGGGGATAAAGGTGGAGACAATAAATCTGGAAGGGCTGAAAGGATAAGCTAAACCCTTCCTCGCCAACACTCAGTCCGTAGCAGCTTGGAGTGTGACCCAGAGAACTGACGCCCTAGAACAAAAACCTAGTGACCAATGGCACTTTACTCCAATGGACAGTCACAGGAAGGGCCAATGATGCTGTTAAATGTGCTTTCTAATAAGCTAGTGACATAGATGACCACCAGTTACCTGTCCAACTAGACACAGATAGATCGAAACACCAGGTGACTTCTCTAAAGTGCTTTAAAGGGATTTCCTTTTCTCCTCAGTACAGCTGATTTCCTCCCATCTCTATCCCCACTTCTATCTCTCTTCTCCCCCTCCTCTCTCCCTCCTTCTCTGGGAATTTTTAAATTGTTTCTGTCTATACTGTCTATTCTTTATTAAAATGTTTATATGGATATCCGTCTGGCAAATGTCTTACCCGTGCCCTGTGGCTTATCATTCCAGATGCACATGCCTCACTTGCTCTTTTACTCAAATATTTAAGGATCCTTTCTCTCTACTTGGCTCCAAGAAACAACCTCTCTCCATTTCCCCAAACCACACAACAACAACAACAACAACATGTGGGACACATGGTCTCTACCACAAGCTGTAAGAGGTCTGACAATGAGTTACTTCTCAACCTCTTTTTCCAAGGGAAAGGAAAAAAAAAGCCAGATGGAAAAACAGACACAAACATAAAGAGAGAGAAAGGGCGAGACAAAGTAATCAGAGAGAGGGAGAAGGGTCTCTCTACCTGTGGCTCATGATCATCGGAAAACACATAGTTCCAATGGTCTTAGGAGCCGAGACACCGCTCCATAGCAAAATTACACTTAGGACGTAGCAAGGAAAACCAGGTTATGGTTGGGGGTTCCTAAGACTATGAGAAATGTGTCTTTTCTCATGGTCACAACCTACAGGTTGAGAACCACTGCACTAAAGAATATAGAAAGACAAGGGGAAGAGAAAGGGAATTGTTTAATTAAATTGAAACACAATGAGAAATTGATTCAAGTGTATATCGAACCTGAATGCTTCTTTCCTTCTGGCCAGCTTTCATAGTGCTAGGAGGTGTAATGTGTGCACAAACATCATGGTCTGTTGTATCCAGCTGTAAACTCTGGGAGCTACAATGATTGACCTGGCATGACATGTCCACGGGTAAAATAGTGGCATTAATTTCATAAGAGTAACCGACCACTTTCTGCTTGGATAAGGCCTACTTCACAAGTTGAAAGCCTTACCTGAAACTGTTACTGAGGTCAAGAACTTGTGGCTAGCCAGCTCAAAAAGCCCATATAAGAACCTCATACCTTGTTAAATGGGCATAAAACTAAACAGACTCCTAATGACGTACTGTTATACCATAGACAGTGTACCTCTTAACCCTCGCCAGAGAAGTTTCTTTTTGCAGGAAATGGCAAATCATACAGAGACTTAGAATCGGTCAAGGTGCAGAGATGAGAGATCAAGGAATGCTTAGCCCTAAATCAACATTTTTATCAAACCCCTTCCTCTCAACGTTCAGGGCTCATTGTGCAGGAGTGGGCAGAAAGAGTCTAAGAGCCCAAGGTGGTGGATGACTGGAAGGAAACCGGGCTTTCCAGGCACACGAGGGCCGCTCTGCATACGAACTTACAACAGTCATGGCAGCATGCACAAGACTGTAGCTGAGCCAGACAAATCCTCAGCATGCAGAGGGGAGGTGGGAATGAAGTTCCACTCCTAGCCAAGGAAGCAAGTGATAGATGCCGGGAGATCGGGAGAGGGAGTCAGCTTTCTTTAAGGGTGTGGTCCCTGGCATGGTGTCCGTGTTCTTGCAGAAGGCCAGTACACTTAGGAGTGTAGACAGAACAAGCTATACTTGATGAGTTAATTAAAAAAGTGCACAAAGTTGGATGAATAGAGGTGGTGGATCTGAGAGGAGCTGGGAGAAAGAATGTGATCAAAGCCTAACAAAATTCCCAATGAACTAATAATACAAATGCCAAAGAAGGGAAATCTGAAAATAAAGAGGTTAATACAGAGAGGCACACCAGGAGATGCAGATAACAAAAGCCTCCATTTACAGATGGGGACAAAGAAATGAGGTAAGAAACCCCTTCTGGAAGGAGCCAGGGAGGCTGGCATGCTTGCTAGTCATGTGGAAGCAGAACTGAGGAGTTGGGTACCACTTCAAGCTCTAGGAAGAAGATGAGCTGTCTCTTTCTGCCTGGTCTTGGAAACTGGACTCTATATGCCAGTTACATCCAAACTATTGGCCTTCAGCCCCAGCCAGGATGGAAACCATGTTGGAATTATAGAAAGAAGAAGACACAGAGGAAGAAGGGACTGGTTAAAGATCCAGGACAGCAGAGACTCTGGTAGACTCCAGAGAGGGAGAAAGCGAGCAAGGGAAAGGTTAAGAGAATCAAAGCTGTGACCCTTCTCTCTCACAGCCGCTGTGCGGTATGAATGCCGAGAGTCTCTGAGAAACCCAGAGTTTGCTTGGCTCTGGTGACAAGGTCAGAGACAACATCAGCTTCATAGTAAAAGAGAGTTCATTCACTGACCTTGACCATGGGGTTTAGGACACGCTGAGGAGGGCATTGTGTTGGTCTTGGATGCAGAAGAGGGATCCAGCAGTTCAGAGTGAGGGTGCAGGGTGTTTGTTGCAGACTAGCCATACATTTATAGGGCTGTGGACTTGGGTTCCTCTCCTCCCTGCTCTCCTTCCTATCTCTCAGCTGTGCTTGACTGAGCACGTGAGCCCTTCTCCCTTCCTCAGGCCGATGGGAGCTTCCAGTTGGTTACTATGGCAGCCAACTGAATTAAGGCCAAGAATTTGTTCTTGAGGTCTGACCATTCCAAGTTTGTCCTTGGGGAGGGAATGGTTTTACTTGGTCCTGTTCAAGGCTCCCTTGTGAGGCCATGCTCATGGCAAGTGGCCTAGAGGGCCCAACACACACTCCTAGGTTTTCTTGAGAAAGTTATGCTCTACTGTAGAAGAGGACCTAGCAAATATGATTGTTGTAACTTCAGACCAGAGAGTCCTTTAACCCTTGTCCACTTAGTTCCCAGCTGAACTTTGAATTGATTTTCTTGTTGGGTTTCTGCTGGCCTAATTGCCATCTCTTATGCTGTCACCAATCGTCTTGTCAAGCCATCGTCCTGTGTTCAATCCAGCAGTCAGCGTTACCACTGACAAGTCAGTGTCACCCACCAGACAGCTTGGTACCAATGCCCTGTCAGCACCATAATAAGGTGGTTAAGCACCCACAGAAGATTTCCCCGATGGAGCAAGTGTGCCTTGAGGTTGATTTCCTCAGATCCGTCATCCTTTTGCCTTCTCTGCTATCACAATTCTCTTCTTAAAAAGGTAGATTTACCCTCCAATTCAATATACTCACCATTCTTTTCAAACCTTGATGTTTTCTGACTTAGCTGCCCTTTAATTCTTCATGGTCTAGACCACTTCCACAGATTCCCAGAAGCTCTTCTACTCCTATGCTTTTCTTCTCAACCTTGAGTCTATTGAATGTGGCGGTTTGAATATGTTTGGCCTAGGGAGTGGCACTACTAGGAGGTGTGGCCTTGTTGGAGTAGGTGTGGCCTTGTTGGAGTAGGTGTGGCCTTGTTGGAGTAGGTGTGGCCTTGTTGAAGGAAGTGCGTTACTGTGGAGATGGGCTTTGAAGCCCACCCAGTGCAGAACAGTCAGTCTTCTACCTCCCTGATCTCAGTCTGCTCCTGGCTTCCTTTGAATGAAGATGTAGAACTCTCAGCTCCGCCTGCACCATGCCTGTCTGGATGCTGCCATATTCCCGTCTTGATGATAATGGACTGAACCTCTGAACCTGTAAATCAGCTCCAATTAAATGTTGTTCTTTGTAAGACTTGCATTGGTCATGGTGTCTGTTCACAGCAGTAAAACCCTAAGACAGAGTGCGAATCTGTGATGCTTGTATTCTAACTTATTCTGAATGTGGAGGGCTGTCTACTCCCAGAATTCCTTCTACCGTCCTCTCCCAGTTTGGGTTTTCATTTGATCTAATATACTTCAGATATCTTGGCAACTTATCTCAATTTGTATATAATAAGGCACAAACTCGAAACATGAAGAAGTAGACATTTAAGTAGATGTCTGATGCTTCTTCATATAGTGTCCTGGTTGGCTTTTTGATTTCTGTAATCAACTTGATGTAATAATCTAGGATTATTTGGGAAGAAGAACCTCAGTTGAAAAAATGTCTGCATCAGAATGCCTGAAGGCAAGACTGCATGATTTTGTTTTTTGGTAATTGACGTGAGAGGGTCCAGCCCTCTGGACAGTGCCACCCCTGGGAAGGTGGTCCTGGGTGTATGGGAAAGCAGACTGAGCAAGTCATGGGGAACAAGGCAGTGTTCAGCACCCTCCATAGCCTTTGTTCAGTTCCTGCTTTCAGGTTCCTGTCCCGGCTTCTCCTGGGGATGAATGTGACCTATAAACCTGCTCCTCCCCCAGGTGCTTTTGGTTATGATGTTTTGTTACAGCAGCAGGAAGTGAGCCAACATATAGAGGCACTCAGAATCTCAGAGGGCAACTCTTCAAAGCTCCTTAAGATGTTTGAGAACAATTTGAGCTGAAAGATGCACGGATGTATGAAGCAAGGAGCTCATTGCTCAGGTTTCTGTAACTTCTGCAACATTTTACTCACAGGATCTCCAACCCAAACACACTGCAGGGTTCTAACTGCTCTTTCTGCTGTTCCTTTCCTACGAAGCATTGTCTCAAGTAAGTTGTGGTCTTGTCTAAACGTTGCAGTATTGAAATGTCACTTCCTTTCTTCATCTCTCATCTATCTATGTTTGTCTGTCTATCAATCATGTATGTATGTGTGTGCATGTATGTATGTATGTGTGTGTATGTACGTGTGTATCTATGTGTATGTATATATGTATGTGTGTATGTATGTATGTGTATATGTGTGTGTATGTGTGTGTGTGTGTGTGTGTGTGTGTGTGTGTGTGTGTGTATGTGGTTTTTGAGACAGGGCTTCATGGAGCCAGCCTGGTCACACACTTGCTGTATAACCAGGGATGGATGACTTGATGTCTGGATCCTCCTGCCTTTACTCACCACGTGTTGAGATTATAGGCATGGACCACCAGGTTTATGCTGTACCAGGTGTTGAACCCATGCCTTATACATACTAGACAGGCACTGTATCAGCTGAGCCCTAACCCCAGCTCCCAAGCTGGGGTTTTATATATATATATACATATATATCCTACATAGTTCCATTCATTTAGATTTTATGGCTAGTGCCATTTAATTATTTTGTATGCAGTTTTTTTTTCTATGAAGAGTTTCCATTTTTACTAAAATTATTCTAACATGCTTTACATTTTTTATACATTTAAAATGTTATCTCTTTCATATTCAGAACCAGCAAAAGCTGAGCAGTGGAAAGGGAGAATGGAAAAACAGCTGCCAGAGACCAGAGAGAGAAAAAGGGGAAGAGCTGGGGGAGGTTGATCAATGGGGGAGGTTGATCAATGGGGAGAGGTTGATCAATGGGGGAGGTTGATCAATGCGGAGAGGTTGATCAATGGGGAGAGGTTGATCAATGGGGAGAGGTTGATCAATGGGGGAGGTTGATCAATGGGGGAGGTTGATCAATGGGGAGAGGTTGATCAATGGGGAGAGGTTGATCAATGGGGAGAGGTTGATCAATGGGGAGAGGTTGATCAATGGGGAGAGGTTGATCAATGGGGGAGGTTGATCAATGGGGAGAGGTTGATCAATGGGGAGAGGTTGATCAATGGGGAGAGGTTGATCAATGGGGAGAGGTTGATCAATGGGGAGAGGTTGATCAATGGGGAGAGGTTGATCAATGGGGAGAGGTTGATCAATGGGGAGAGGTTGATCAACAGGGGAGGTTGATCAATGGGGAGAGGTTGATCAATGGGGGAGGTTGATCAATGGGGGAGGTTGATCAATGGGGAGAGGTTGATCAATGGGGAGAAGCTGATCAATGGGGGAGTTTGATCAATGAGTTCAAAGGCATATAACTAGGAGGGATAAATGTTAACATCCCAGTCCAAGGCAGGATGAGCAAAGCAGCATATTGTATTGTATATTCCGATCTAGCTGAATGAGACATTTTAGGATGATTTCACCATCAGAAGTGACAGGATTGCATGGGGATGATGTGGTAATTACCATGACTTCATCATTATATAATGTTTTCATGTATCAAACCATCACCCAGTACTCCATAAATACATATAGTTACCATTAATCAAAAATAATAAAATAGGTCAGTTAGTGTGGTACACACCTTTAACCCCAGCACTTGGGAGACCATTGTAGGCAGATTTCTATGAGTTCTAGGCTACTCAGGGTTACATAATGGGACTGTCTCAAAAAAATTTTAACTTAAAGTTTAATATTTTTACTTTTTTGTAGTGATAGGATGATATTACGTGTGTGTGTGTGTGTGTGTGTGTGTGTGTGTGTGTGTTAATTTTGTATACAACGATCTGGGTGGTGGTGGCACACATCTTTAATCTCAGCACTTGGGAGACAGAGGCAGGCTGGCCTGGTCTACAAAGCCCATGAACAAGGTCAGCTTTGAAACACAAAGCCCCTTGTGAGGCAAGGTGGACAGAGACACAGCACTTTACTGCATGCTGGTGGAGGCAGACTGTAGGTAAGCCAGGAGAGGGCACACTGTGTAAGGAGCCTCACCATGGAATGGCAGAGAGATGTCAAGATGCAGGGGCTCACGGGGTGTGGTAGTTGCCGCTCTGCTAGTACATGGAGAACACACAGGCGTGACTCGACATGACCACTGAGCCTACCAGCCTTCAGCTCTACTTGTGTGAATGCCACCAAGGACAACCCCGGGAGCAGAAGCAAGAAGACCCTACTGCGAGAATAGCTTTAAAACATCATCCCCACCCTGGGTTAGCACTTGTTATATGTGTGGATGGGTTGGTGGGGATGGAAGCATGGGTTTGTTTACTTGCTTGTATGTATAACTTAGCTATATTAGTCTTTGTTTTTTGTCTTTCTCCCCTGACACTTTAAAGTATGTTAGTTTCTATTTAAGATTTTATTTATTTTCACGTGCATTGGTGTTTTGCCTGCAAATGTATCTTGTGTGCGGGTGTCAGATTCCCTGGAACTGGAATTACAGACAGCTGTGAGCTGCCATGTGGGTGCTGGGAATTCTCAACAGAAGAGTCTTGAATGGTCGAGAAGCACTGAAAGAAATCATCAACATCCTTAGTCTTCAGGGAAATGCAAAACATTTAGGACCCCAGCCCACCCACAAAACTTTTGAACCCAAATTTGTCCTGTCTACAAGAAAACCAGCAGCAAAGGTGGAGGGGAGACTGAGGATTGGCCAACCAATCACCGGTCCAACTTGAGACCCATCCCATGGGCAAGCACCAGTCCCTGACACTATTCATAATCCTCTGTTATGCTTGCAGACAGGAGCCTAGCATGACTGTCCTCTGAGAGGCTCACACCTAGCAGCTGACTGAAACACATGCTGAGCCCCAGAGTCAAACATTGGACAGAGATCAGGGACTCTTATGGAAGAGTTGGGGGAAATATTGAGGGACCTGGAGGGGATAGGAACTCCATGGGAAGACCAACAGTGTCAACTAACCTGGACTCTTACGGCTCTCAGAGACTAAGTCACCAACCAAAGAGCATATGCGGGTTGGACCTAGGCCTCCCTGTTCACATGTAGCAGCTGTGCAGCTTGGTCTTCATGTGGGTCTAGCCTGTTCTGTCTTCTCACCTGTCTCTCTAAAACTGCCCCCTTCTTCTCCTTCTGCCCTGCTCCTTACGTAGCTTCCCTTTCCTCTCTCTCCTCATCAGAGCCGGGCAGATCCTATTCTGTCAAATCTTTCTCTGACTTGTCACTTTGTCTGCTACTCAATTAGACATCACTTTCAAGCATAGGTGCTTCCTTCTACAGACTAACTTTCCCTTCACTGGGGTTAAAGGCGTATGGGAAGGCTGAGCTACACCACAACTAGAAACAGCTGTTTTCAGCAAACAACACCACCCCCAGGATCAAATATCCTGCAACATCCTTCGAATAAGAACAAAGATATGGAAGCGTGTAAACCAAAATAACCCTTTCCTCACCAAGGTGTTTTGGTCATGGTGTTTCATCCCAGTAACCCTAACTAAGACAGTCCCTAAGCAGGAAATGTAGGTAAATCACAGTCCATCTCTGTCCCTGCCACCAGGAGCAAAGCCAGTCTTGTACTGGCCAGAGTCTGAGGTACCTGGGGTTATAGTCACACATTAATTAGCATATCCTATCTGTATCCACCCTATTACCTCATCAGTGTGGCTAGCTCGTACCCAGCGTTTATTTGCCACACTCCGTGTTTTATCTTTTATCTGGTTTCAATCGTAACATTCCTCTTAACTGCAACATCTATTTTTACCATGTCAGTCCATGACTCGCCATATGCTACCTTCATACATAGACAGGTCACCTGGGCAAAAATTCAGTGAACACTGGAGGTAACATTATAAATGAAAGAGACCCAACAGACATATCCAGAACTGTCCATCCAAGGGTGACAGAACACACATTCTTGTCAGAAGCCCACGGGACATCTTAAAAAAATAGGCCACGGGGTTGGGGATTTAGCTCAGTGGTAGAGCGCTTGCCTAGCAAGTGCAAGGCCCTGGGTTTGGTCCCCAGCTCCGAAAAAAAAAATAGGCCACATGTTAGAACACCAAACAAATCTTAACAAACATAAGAAAATCGAAATAACTTCCTGCATTCTGTCCGACCACGGCTGAATACCAGCAGCCGGACAGGGTAAAAAAATATACACAAAGTAATGGAGATTAAAATCACGCCAATGGACACAAGACTCCGCACAGCGGCAGGTACACAGGGGAGAGACACCCAGAGGCACACCCACTGCTGCTACTGCTACAGGGAGGCACCACTATGATGTGCAAGATTGTGGTGGAGAGATGGGAGAGGAAGAGAAGCAGATGGTTTGGGCACTGAGAAGAGAGGAGGATCTGGAAATGCAAGGGTGGGTGAGGAGCAGCTTGATGTGACCAGCCTGACTCGCCACTTAAGGCCCTGGTCAAGTCCTGACTCATGCTGCCACCAAGGGCCATGTCTGGATCCATGTCTGCTTTGAAACAGCAGGGGTCTGTGTCAATGTCCATGGCCCATGTTACAACCAAAGGCTATTTGGATATCCCTGTCTGGGATGCATTCTGGGGCCATCTTGATGTTCAAGGGCTGCTCAAAGTTGGCACCATCCCTCGGTGTCATTGGCATTTCAGAGAGCTGACCCCGTGCCTTGCCGGCTGTGCAGGGGTGTGATCACAGGAGAGTTTTTCCCGACCCCTGGCCCCTCACGACCTTCGGCTAGTGGGAGAGCTGGCCTTGTTCCTCACCTTGGCAGCATGGGAGAACTGGCCAAGGACATGGGAATGAGTGAGCTGGCCCCACCGCTTGCTGGCTGCAGCACTCCAGCCCTGCACCTTGCCTGGGCAGCACAGTACAGTTGGCCTTGGTGGCATATGTGGGAGAGCTGGCACCAACCCCTGGCAACAGCAGGGTGGGCTGGACAAGGAGGGATCCTTCACCTTCCACCTCTTCAGCCTTCAGCAGGCTGGAGAACAGGCCCAGGTGGTGTGGGTGCAGGAGAACTAGCAGGCTGAACACACAGCCACCACCAAGGGCTTTGAGTTGACCTATTCCACTGTCTACAATCTCTATGAAATGCTTGGGCACGTGAAGGGGTCGGCCCTGCAGAACCAAAGCTGCAGGATCTCCATGACACAGGTCAATCACAGCATATCCAAGAGGAGTCCTGGTGAGGATCCAGTATTGGTAGTGCATCAGAAGTCAGAGGCCTCGAACCAGACCAATGACTTACCACACGGAGAGTTTGCAAGTAAAGCTATTTGGACAAAGTGTACTGTGTGACACATTGTGACACACTACAGCTTCCACAGCAAGATGTTTATTTTTTTATATTTAATTTTATGTGAGCACATTATTGCTCTTTTAGGTACACCAGAAGAGGGCATCAAATCCCATTACAGATGGTTGTGAGCCACCATGTGGTTGCTGGGATTTGAACTCAGATTCTCTGGAAGAGCAGTCAGCGCTCTTAACCGTTGAGCCATCTCTCCAGCCCCTATTCTTTTATTTTTCTTCTTTGTTTCCTTTTTCCCTTTGCCCTCAAGGGCAGAGGGCAGATATGGAGAGATGGCGAGATGAGTGAATTGGGGTGCATGATATGAAATTCACAAAGAATCAATAAAAATTAAGAAAAAGAGAGAAAACCACACTACTGAATGATGAAGGAATCATCAGAGAGATCAAGAAAGAAATTTATATAATCCTAGAAATGAATGACAGTGAAATTGTATCATATCAAAACCAACGGGATACAGAAGCAGCCCAAAGAGGGATATTTATAGCTACACTTACACAGTATAACCTACATTAAAAAAGCAACAGCAGATAGATTCAAGTAAGTAATGAGGATGGACCTCAGAGCTTTGGAAAAACAAGAACAGATCGAAAGCTGTAGAGTTTCTTTAATACTTCTTGTTGATTTGTTTTAATTTTTCAAGGCAGGGTTTCCCTGGCTGTCATGGAACTCACTCTGTAGACCAGGCTGGTCTCAAACTCAGAAGTCTACCTGCCTCTGTCTCTGCCTCCTGAGTCTTGGGATCGAAGGTGTGCACCACCATGCCTTGAAGTGGAAACTCAAGGGTTCTTTGGAGAGTCAGTGGATGGTGTTTTGCTGGGACAAACACATGAAAGAGTGTTTTCCTGAAGTGGACACAGGTGAAAGACTAAGGCTGACTTGTGGAGGAACGTTTAGCTGAAGCAGACACAGGAGAGAGGATGTTCTGCTAAAGCAAGCACTCGAAAGGACTCGTGATGAAGGATTCTTTGCTAATAGCACACATGTACTGGTCCGTCTTGCGTTGCATAGTTGAGCTCCATTTGCATAGAGAGAATTGCATAGAAAGGAACGCATCACATTCTGGTGATGTGCTGCAATTTCTTGCTGCTTCCTCAGACTTGGGCTAATTGGCAGAGTGATGTCAGCTGAGACAGACGCATGTGCTGAGGCAAGACACGTGCTCAGGGGTAGAAAAGTCTCTTTATTTTGTCACCATGAAGCCAAAGTCAATCATTCCTTATGTTGTTGATGGCAGGTATTTGATCACAGTGACTTAAGAACGACTAATGTGGACTTGGTCCCCAGGGCACTGCCACAGAAAGATGAAGAGTGGGGACCATTGAGAGCCTCAGTGCCATGGAGGTCGTGCCTTTCTTTTTTTTTTTTTTTTTGGTTGTGAGCCTAGCCACAAGTTTAACGGCTGAGCCATCTCTCCAGCCCAGTCGTGCCTTTCAATGAGGTTGTGAGACCACAATCTCCTCATTAAAAAATTATTTACTTTATATATATGAGTACTCTGTAGCTGTCCTCAGACACACCAGAAGAGAGAGAGGGCATCGGATCCCATTACTGATGATTGTGAGCCACCATGTGGTTGCTGGGAATTGAACCTCTGGAGGAGGAGTCAGTGCTTTTAACCACTGAGCCATCTCTCCAGCCCCTCTCCCCCATCTCCCCTTACTTTGGCTCCTGGTTTCAGAGAGATTCCAGTTCTCCAAAGTAGAAGAAAATACAGTGATGGGAGTGACTCCACCCACGGCATCTCGAGCAAGAGACAGTAGCTGTCCACACAGTGTAGACTAACAGAGCCCAAGATGCAAGGCAGACTGAGCATCACCTTTAGAAGCTTGGTACCCGACATCATGGTCTTTTATTGGATATTGTCTTTATTTACATTTCAAATGTTATCCCTTTTCCTGGTTTCCCCTCTGGCAACCCCCATCTCATCCCCCTCACCCTTCTTCTATGAGGGTGGTTCCCAATCCACCCACCCACTCCCTCCCTCCCTCCTCCCTGCCCTGGCATTCCCCTATACAGGGGCATTGGGCCTTCCCAGGACAAAGGGACTCTCTTCCCTTTGATGCCTGACAAGATCATCCTCTGCTACATATGCAGCTGGAGCCATGGGTCCCTCCATGTGGACTCTGGTTGGTGGTTTAGTTTCTGGTTGGTTGATATTGTTGTTCTTCCTATGGAGGTGCAAACCCCTTCAGCTCCTTCAGTCCTTTCTCTAACTCCTCCACTTGGGATCCTGTTCTCAGTCCAATGGTTGGCTGTGAGCTGCCGATTCTGTATTTGTCAGGCTCTGGCCGAGTCTCTCAGGAGACATCCATATCAGGCTCCCTCCTGCATGCACTCCTTGGCATCCGCAATAGTGTCTGGCTTTGCTGACTGTATATGGGATGGATCCCAAGGTGGAGCACTCTCTGGATGACCTTTCCTTCAGTCTCTGCTCCAAATTTCTGACATCACAGTACCACAAGCCGGGGACCAAGTCTTCAAAGCAGGAGCTTGTTGAGGAACATTCCAGATGGAGAACATAGCAAAGCCTTACCATATGGGCCTTTATGGTCTTCCAAGATCCCGGCTATAGCAATGTTCAAAGGCAGACTTTTCTTCTTGATTGTTTAGTAACATCAAACTGTCTGTCTGTCTGCCTCTATATTTGCAGGGATATTTGAACTGCAGATTTAAATCCATGCATGTTGATGATCTGTTTCTAATTCAACCATATATCACCTTCAGGGGAAAGGAAAGGGAACAGAGATATCTATGACCCTGAGATCAAGGCTGCAGAACCTGGGCGATCAAAGGAGCCAGAAAAAATAAGTGTACCTAAACACCGTCTCTCTGTCTTGTGTTCTGCCAGCAATGTTCCTTAAGTTAACGCAATGACAAGACTCTAAATGACAAGGAAGCTCACTGTAGCCATTAATAAAGATTCAGCTAGCAGGACCCAGCCTAAGAGGGAAATAAAGGCATTAAATGTTGCAACCAGGTCAGTGATTAAAAACTTCAAGTGGAGTCAGGCGTGGTAGCTTGTGAATGCATTTTCACTATTTCCGAAGCTGGGGCAGGAGGATGAAACCAGCAAAGAATGTGCAAACGTTTTAAAGTAGCCCCGCTCTACACTGTTGAGTGGTAGGAGTCCCTCCAAGAGTTCCTGGCTGTAGGGCCTTCTGTGGTACAGAAATCACAATCACAAGCTGCACAGGCTGCTGCCTTGAGCCTTTGGCTCTAGTTCCATTCTCCCTCCTTGGCGTTAATTTAAAATCTTGTGCCTCCTCTTACTGGGTTTGGAAAGTCATAGAAGTCCACTCTCATTAATCCCCCTTTTTTCCTGTGAACTTAAAGAATTTGTGGACCACCACACAGGGATGGGATGCTGCGTCCCTCGCACAATATTCCTCCAACCCACTGCCTCCACATCTTGACTTTCAAACTATTCTGTTCCCTAAGCAAAAGCTCTCCAAATTATTTTGGTTTTTATGCTTGCGGTGATTTGAATAAAAATGGCCTCCACAGGCCTGTAGGGA
This sequence comes from Rattus norvegicus, assembly GCF_021556685.1. Lineage (NCBI taxonomy): Eukaryota > Metazoa > Chordata > Mammalia > Rodentia > Muridae > Rattus > Rattus norvegicus. The sequence goes on from NC_141540.1 coordinate 138,992,860, forward strand.
GCAACACTATTAGGAGGTGTGGTCTTGTTAGAGTGGGTGTGGCTTTGTTGGAGGAAGTGCGTCACTGGGGGTGGGGCTTTGAGCTCTAGATGCTCAAGCTGATTCTCTTCCTGCTTCCTGCCGATCCGGATGTAGGACACTGATCCTTCTCCAGCATCATGTCTGCCAGCATGTTGTGATGCTTCCTGTTATGACAATAATAGACTAAACCTCTGAACCGTAACCCAGCCCGAGTTAAGTATTTTTCTTTGTAAGAGTTACTGTGGTCGTGCAATAAAACCCTAACTAAGATTATGCTAATTGCTTTATCTTGTAAAGCAAGCCTGTCTCTTCTCAGTTAGTGACATAAGCCCTGTAACATCGCATTTGTCCCTCCAACCCCGAAAACAGATTACCAATAGAAATCAGAGACTCAGTTTATGCTGGGAGCCAACTCAAGACGTCAGGAGAAATTACTTCAAGATCTGAGTCTGCTGCCAAGGAAGACATGAACGTCTTTCTTGGAGCCCTCCAGCATTGGGAACAAAGACTAGGAAGGGGATAAGCTTCTATTTTCAGTAGGCTGAATTCATTCAAGTAATTTCAGGCTAAAAGGACTCTGCCTGAGCCAGGTTGGCTCTCCCAAGAGCCCTCCCCATGGCCCCCTTCATTTCCTTGTTGCGGAAGCTGTAGATGACTGGGTTGCACATGGGGGTGATGATGGTGTAGAGGAGGGAGAAAGGCTTGTCTTTGTCAGGTCCATGTGTACTGCGGGGATTCATGTAAGAGAACATAGCTGAGGTGTAGAAAAAGACAACCACGGTCAGGTGGGAGGCACAAGTGGAGAATGTCTTCCCCCTACCTGAGGAGGAGGAGGCCCTGCGGAGGATGGAGGCCAGGATTCGGGCATAGGAGGTGACGATGAGCACCATGGGACTGAGCAACACCGCAATGGCATCAACAAAGATCACCTTCAGACTGAACTCCGGGTCCCCACAGGAGAGGGCGATCACTATGGGAGCCTCACAGAAGAAGTTTTCTATGTGATTTTCTCTGCAGAATGGACCTCGGAATGTCATGTAATCAAGAAGGATGCCATTGATCATCCCAAAGACCCAGGAAATCACCACCAGCCTGATACACACCTGACGACTTATGATCTGAGCGTAATTCAGAGGGTGGCAGATGGCAACATAACGATCATAGGCCATGAAAGCCAAGAGGATGCACTCGGCCACACCCACACCAAAAACCAGATACATCTGGGTCATGCAAGAGACAAAGGAGACCGTGTGGTTCTTGGTCACCAGGTGGACCAACATCTGTGGGATGGTGGTGGTGATGAAGCAGATGTCCAGGAAAGACAGGTGTCCGAGGAAGAAGTACATGGGGCTGTTGAGCCTGGGGTCAGTCCATGTGATGAGGATGATGAGGCCGTTCATGGCCATGGCAAGGCTGTAGAGAGCCAGGAAGAGGGTGAAGAGCAGTGCCCGGGTGGAAGGGGAGCTGTGCTCAAAGCCCACGAGGATGAACTCAGTCACTGTGCTGCCGTTCCTCGGGTCTCCCTTTGGGGGTCTGCTTCAAGAAGGAAGGACAGGTGAATGGACAGTGTATAGGGGTGCTTTACTTTGCTCCTCTGTTTCTGTGGTAAAATGCTAACTAAAAGCAACTTGGGGGAGGCGACAGGGTTTTTTTTTTGTTTTTTTTTTTTGTTTTTTTTTGTTTTTTTTTTTTGAGCTTATAGACAGGAGCTCAAGGCAGGGACTGTGAAGGAACACTGCCTACTGGCTTTCTTCCCTCAGCTTTGCTCAGCTATGTGTTTTTACAGTATCTAAGCACACCCACCCCAATATGCCACTGTCCACAGTGGGCTGGGCTGCCCTGCATTGACTGACAGAGCAATGGCCCACAGGTGTGCCTGCAGGGCAATCTTGTGGAAGCAAGTTCCTCAAGTGGGATTCCTTCTTCCCTGGTATGCTTAGGTTTGTGTCAGGCTGACGAAGACTAACCAGCATAAGGAGCTGTTTGGATCACCTGCTTCCATAAGCATAGACTCGGGGTGAATAAACAACAAAGTAAAAAAAAACGAAGTAAGCTAACAAATTATAGTTACTCTAAATTCTATTGAAGGCACAGAAGATGCTATTGTAGGCTGCAGTTGTGTGAGCATTAACCATGGATTGCTTATAGGATATTGTGTCTATTAGGTTGGACCTGAAATACCATCTTCGGTCTCTCTCTCTCTCTCTGTCTGTCTCTTTCTGTCATGCACAAACACACACACACACACACACACACACACACACACACACAGAGAGAGAGAGAGAGAGAGAGAGAGAGAGAGAGAGAGATTGGTTTAAGATTCACAGCAAGGGGGTTGGGAATTTAGCTCAGCGGTAGAGTGCTTGCCTAGCGAGCGCAAGGCCCTGGGTTCGGTCCCCAGCTCCGGAAAAAAAAAAAAAAAAGAAAAAAAAAGATTCACAGCAAGAATTGAAGAGAGATTAAGAATTACCTTCAACCCCCACATTATTATACACAGCTCTCCCATCCCCACCCTCAATATCTCATAGCAGAGCATCTGGTAAGTGTTGAGACTACATTGACACCCCCGAGGCACCAACATTAATAGCTTACATTCCAGTTAACTCCTGTTTTTGGCTCTATATTTTCTGGGCATTTGGAAAAATAGTAAAAACTTGGGCACTAAAATATCGAGTCTAGTTTTACTCAATCCTAATCTTCTAGCTGTCTGTATACTCCCCCAGCCCACCTCACCATCTGACTGATATTTCCATACTTTTCTGGACTGTCCAAGTGGTCTTGAATGGGTGGGATTGTGTCTAGAGACAAACAGGATGGCACAGGATCTAGAATCACAAACAGACCATTGAAGGGAACGTTGAACTGAAGACACAGGCAGAATCTGAGAGCTCTCTGTAAGCGTGAATAGGTTTCCCACCAAGAAGAGAGAGCTTCCCTTTCCTATGCAACCTCAGTGAGTACGCTGGACTCCAAAACAGCAAAAACAACCACACAACCGCGCCTTTTGCTTCGCAAAACTCTATGATCAGTTTAAAAGCAGGGTGGAAATGGGCATTTTTCTAGATTAACATAACTCACTAAAATTCACTGGAAGAAAAGATGAAGTTAGAGTAATATTCTGACTGAAGTACCTCATTATAGAATGTAGTAAGCGGTTCTGAATGCTCTCTCCATGTTATGGTCTCTTGGAGAATTTTAAAACACCCTGAGCCCGGGGTTGTTCACCAGACCATTAAAACAGAAGGTAATGGGAGGTATCTAGGCATCGATGTGTTAAAATATGAATTGACAAATAATAATCACAGACAGACAAATGGATGAACTGACAGATGAATGGACGGACAGACTGGTGGTGGACACACACACACAACACACAGAGTTGATGGATAGTAATATATAGATAGATGATAGATTTACAGATGGCAGACTGATAGATCGATGGATGGATGGGTAGATGGATGGATGGATGGATAGTCGTGTGTGTGCACTACAACATGATGTTTTGAAATATGTTTATGTTATGGGATGAATCAAAATAATAACATATCCATAGCCTGTCCCCTGCCCCACGAGTAATTTTAGAAGTCCTGCAGGTGATTCTAATGCACAGTCAAGCCTGAGAAAATAGATGAAAATGATAAAGATAAAAATCCCACTAAGAGCCTAATAGCCCCAGCTTCTGATTACCCACAAGGCAAGTCCCTTCTATCCTGTAGCCAGTTTCATGTTTCCCAAGGCTAGGGAGGTTTGTGAAAATAAAAACGAGAAGATCTTTAATATCTTCATAAAGAAATGGAGCTATCAAGAACAAAACCATTGAAAGCACATGAAAGATATCTATAACAAGAGAATGTGCTAATGATGCTGACATGGACAAAACCAATCATTACTGAACAGAATTCAGCATGGCATTTACAGAGGACCAGGCCAAGTGGTGTTCATTGGTGGGTTCTAAGTGTCTTCTAGTAGGACTGCTGCTACATAACTCACTACACTAATATATAAAAAGTTAAATCTTCTAGTAAATTACATTGATGTCCAGAAACATTTGATAAAATTATACATTAGCAACTACCTGCTTAAACAATTCTTAGTAAAATGCAACTAGAAAGAGGTTTCCATGACATTATGTGATTCTACATCAAGATAATTGTAAGACAAATGGTATTACATATTCTGTGTTCTACACGCACATCGTAACTCTTTTAAGGTTCGAGATTATCCTATGTGGTAGATAGCCTTTCTGCCATCTTTGATGTCTATGAAGGATCAATACCTTTCCCAAGATCAGACAGTAAGTAGTGAAGCTCAAATTCGAACTCCGAGACTCTGATTCTAGAAGTTTCTTTGCCAATGAACCATTGCACTACTTATGGGCTCAGGGGGTAGTTCAGCTGGTGGAGTGCTTGCAGGAGTATGAGGAAGGACCTGAGATTTGAATCTCCAGAAACCATGTGAAGTTGGGTGTGACTCTAATCCCACGGCTCTTGTAGTACTCTGTGAAAGCCAGACAGGTGGATCCGTGGAAGCTTCTGAGCCCGCTAGGCTGCATATGCAGAGAATCTGCAGACAGTGCGAAGAGAGACCCTGCTCCAAACTAGGTGGAAGACGAGGACCAAATTCTCGCTTCCACTAATGTGCCGTGGCATGTGCATGCCTCCTCACATATACCTATATTATATACACATGTAAACACGCACCACATACATACATACATACAGACAGACACACACATATACACACATACACACACACACACAGAGAGAGAGAGAGAGAGAGAGAGAGAGAGAGAGAGAGAGAGAGAGACATGCACACACATCATGCACACAAACTGAAAGCATAGATAACAGTAAAATGTGGTGACCAAATCAGTGAGCGATGGCTTTTGAGTATTTACTATATTCGTTTTTTTTTTTTTTTTTTGGTTCTTTTTTTCGGAGCTGGGGACCGAACCCAGGGCCTTGCGCTTCCTAGGTAAGTGCTCTACCACTGAGCTAAATCCCCAGCCCCACTATGTTCGTTTTTAAGTATAATTCATTTAGTTGTTAGTCAAATTATTTGTTACTAATGACCAGGGACACTGTCCATGGACAGTGGTTCCCTGTGTGACGGCGCATATGCGGAATGGGACTCTTGGAAGGATTCATGCCTTTCTTACCTCATTGTGTTGCCGTGACTAAAATGGTGAGTCACGGAATCACTGCAGCAGGTAAGAGAAGAGACCTCATGATGCTACCCCAGGGAGAGCGCCTGATGTTGGATCCACTCTGGAATAAAATGGCTTGTTAACAGGGGCCAATCTGGAAGGGCATCTTCTTAATTGTGGCTCCCTCTTCCGAAACAACCCTAGCTTGTGTGAAGTTGACATTAAAGTAGCCAGGGCAACCTAACTCCTTTGTCAAATAGACATAGTATCAACATATCTTCTAAACTCATCTCTCTACTCAGAGGTGAGTGTAAGGCTCTCAGACCTCATCAGAGACATTTCTTCGTGGACTTGGTGGTTAACCTAGAGATTCCTCCAACTGGTCAAAGCACAGAGAATCAATGTCCATGGGCACTCAGACACAAACGGGACATCTATGTCTCACCCCTGCAGAAAGGCTCGGGGATCATCTTCAAAGAGGGAGCTTAAAGACAGTAAGAGCCAGAGGTCTAGGAAGACTGCGAAAAGCAGTGTTTCCCAGACAAGGCTGGACTGCTACAGGCAAGGAGTCACAATGGCTGAGCTCGCCTGCATGAAACCTGCACAAGGTCAAGTGTGTGGACATCCTAGCAGGGAGGGAGTAGGGTGATGAACCCTGAACGAAGGTTTATTGAACGGCAGGTGATGGTTTGGGGGGGGGGGAGAGAGAGAGAGAGAGAGAGAGAGAGAGAGAGAGAGAGAGAGAGAGCGCTAGTTTTCCCTAAGGATATGGTTCCTGAGGCTGGCCTCACCCTGAGTATACAGACATCACAAATTCAGGCTGATGGGTTATTAACTTTTTAAACAAAGGGCAGAAAGTGCAGCAAGTAGAGGGGTTTGGAATGTGGGTGGCTCTTGGAGCTGGGGGAGAATACGATCAAAATCTATGGTATGAGATCCTAGGAGAATTAACCGACACATATCCATTCCCTTAGTGTAGAGACCGTTTACCCCGCAGGAAGTTCAAGGACCTGAATTTAAACCCTGGCCCTTCCACTTTGCCAACGGCGCAACCGGAACTGACTTAAGTTACCAGGTTTTAGTTTCCTCACCTCCAAAACAAAAAGTAGCAAAGGCTCTGATATTATTGGGTTAACCTGAGGAAGAAATAAAAAAAAATTCTTATAAGATTCTTGAGAAAGTGCTTTGCCACAAAATGATGTTACAGAGGCTTGCTAAATAAGTAGACATATCCACTTAAAATTTTTCATCTAATAGATTACCAATTAAGAATCTTTACACACAAAATCGTACATTCAAGTGTGATTTATATGGAAAAGATTAGGAATGATCATATGGGGGTTGTTGTTACTTAGAGAAATAAATAAAGTTTCTCGTAGGTAATAAAATTATATTTATGAACTCATGATAACGTTATAATTGAAGTGAAACAAGAAAGCAAGAAGTACACCATTGTGTTTGGAATATTCATAGGCATATTACTTAGAAGCAAATTTCTTTCGCCTCAAAATATTGCTTATAAATGATGGGGCTCTGAGAAGGTTAATTGTTTATTTCATTTTTTGTTTGTCTTGCTGAACTAGACAGTTGCAAAAAAATCAGAAAACTCTGAGAGTTGAAGCACTGTATATCATCGTATGATAAACATTATGGGGTGCTGGAGAGATGGCTCAGTGGTTAAGAGCACTGTCTGCTCTTCCAGAGGTCCTGAGTTCAAATCCCAGCAACCACAGGGTGGCTCACAACCATCTGTAATGGGATCTGTAATGAATAAATAAATCTTTAAAAAAAAACCATTATGAATGTGATACGTAGGAATTCTAGGTGACCTGTCATTAGGAAAATGAATCAGTGGACCCACAGTTGGGCTGGCTGTTTCATACTCTGTGTGTTCCCTTTAAGCCACCTTGGAATCAACTTAAATAATTGTTAGGATGGCTCCTGGAATTAAGAGACACTGGTGCTGGATTCATGACTAAGTCCCCGCTACCAGTCTTCTGGTGGAATTAGTTTTGTCCCGGCCTCAGCAAGAATGAGATTTATGTCTAAGCCTTTCTTTATTATGGCTTAGATAAATTTAACAAGTTTTTTAAATATTATAATTTTTAACTGGGACACACCCTGGTTTTGGGGCTAGGTTATAAAGGGTCTTGGGGGAAACCCAGTAATGTTATTCTGCTAATTGGACATAGTATAGACATCCTCCTGAGTCCTTACCCTTATTCCCAAAGACCAATACATCTCTCCACCCACAGCGAAGAAGTGCTTTTGCAGTAGATGGTGATCTGGGCAGAGCCTCACCACTGATTATCTGCAGCACACGAGAGACTCTGACATGCTCAGCTCTACCTGGGACAGTTTTATCACACCCCTCCCTCCCAAAACCCAGGAATCATAGTTAAAGTCAGATGTAGTGGGCACTTGCTACAAAACAGTGTTTCCAGGACACGGCAGCACTGTCACACATGTGACCTTAGAGGGGCTATGATTGCCTGGACAAGGCCAAGCCAGCCAAAACGGTCTGTAAATTACAACGATCCAATAAACCCGACCGTAAGACCCTTCTGAGAGTTCTCTCTGCAAGGCTGTTTAATGTGGAAGAACAACATGAAGGGAAGCCTCTATTTTCTAAAATGTACCCAAGCTCACAAAACCCTCAGAGGAATGGAGAAACATCGGTTGAGAATGTGTCCAGTTAGCGCACACACAGAATTAGCCTCTAGATGTAGAGGGTTTGGTTGTTCACACGGAAGAGGTTTGTAAGGGGCTGTAAGTCAGTTGTCGACTCTGATAACAGCAGGAGTGAGCGCTAGACTGGTTATTCTCAGCGACCCCAGCACGGCCGTGCTTGTGAGGGCTGTAGGAGGGCTGTTTAAGCCCATTTAAAAGCATATACTGATTGTAGAAATAACCGACACAGGACGAGATGACATCTAATCACCTCGGAAAGCCCTTGAGAGAACTAAGCAGTTAGTTGCTCAGTGACAGGGACAGAATTAGGGAGGGAAATGTACATTTATTTCAGACCCAATATTTACACGTGAAAACCATATATGGGCAGGGTAGATAAATACCCAGAGATCAAGGCTGAACTTAGATAAACTAAATCAAATCAAGGATCTCTTAGCTGAAATGCTCAACACCAGAGGCTCTTAGCTTTCAGATGTTTCATATTGTATATAATGAGATAGCTCGAGGAGGACCCCCCAAATCCAAAAGCAAAATTCACTTATATTTCATATAGTCCTTATGCGCATAGTCTGAAAGTAATTTAAGATAGCGTTTTAAATGATTTTGTGCACTTTGAGCCACTAGAAGTAAAGCAAAGGGCTGACTATCTCGGGCACCCATGACAGTGTCTGTGAGAAGGCATATCCAGGTGGAAACGGGCAGGAAGGGTCTTCTTTCTCCCTGGGGACACTGCATCAATGTGTGACCCGTACCCGTGTCTTGATGACTAGTTCCATGAAGTGGTTGATATTGACCCTCAACAGGTTTGGACTTTTAGCCTTTTGTACCATGTGCGTTCAGACTGTGAGTGCTCAAAACCTGCTTACACCTCCGTTCTGTCTCCAGTGCAGAGCCCTTTTGCTAAGACCATTTTCTTGTGTGGGTTGGTGTAAGATCAACGGATAACAGAAATGCTAAAGTCAGTGCAAGCGGTGACCAGTGGTTGTCCACATGTGCCCTCCTATTTCTCGTCACTATTTTTCTTTTTCTCCTTGCACTGCTCATGTTGGAAGAGATCTTTGAAGATTTTGATCTCAATGGTTTGTTTAAAGACCACACTTCTAGGTCAGAAGGTTCTCAGAGAGCTGTCCCGTTGCTTGTAGTTAGGGAGGATGTCTGGTGAGAGTGAAGAGGGCACATGGGAGATGTTAGAGGAAGGGACAGAAGGGGAGGAGTGATGGATTGCATTTTAATTTAAGCAAATTTAATTTAAAAAACTCCTGTCATATCCTTAACCCCTGTTCTGTTTCTTTTGCAATTTCATTTCTTCTGTGGCTCTTAGAGAGCACGGATCCTTGTGTTATGTAATGTAACATATTTATAAACCTCTGCAGGAAGCACTAATTTTTTTTCTCAAAGGAGACAGAAAGGAAAATGCATAGACAAACAGAAGATCTATTCACTTGGAGAAAAGAGTGAGAAGAAAGCATTATCCTGGAAAGAGGGGGAGGGATCAGTTAGGAGGCAAAAAATAAAAGGGAGGGGAGGCAGACAAGAAATTGAATCCAGAAATGGGCGCGAACATTAGGAAAAGAGGAAACAAGAGTAGATTGAGGAGACATAACCCTCGTCACAACAGTTTCTTCAACAACAGTTTCTGCAGGACTCTGCAGTTTGCATCCACTTCTATGTGTGTGGCTTGTGAGCAAGGCACAGGGCGTAGTGCAAAAGGTTTCTTGCATCTGACTTATGGATGGGGAAGGCAACCCCAGAAATGCATAAATGTGCTGCGGGGCAGAGGAAGCAAAACTAACTCTTGAGGATCCTCAAATCTCTCTCCCCTTGAGCCACTTAATAATAAGTTATTTAATGGGATAGAGACAGAAGTAGGGCAATACCCTTTTGGCTACTGCTTTGGAAAGATAAGAAAATGGTGAAAAACGAAAGTGATAATGGGTGTAGGCAGAAAGCCAGAGTCCTAGAAATAGAGGACTTGATGAATAGTCAAACAGAAGACAAAGACATCCGCAGAAGTGTAACGGGACTTTCTGATCGTTGGTGCACAGGCGACTTCCTAAAGCAGATGTTTGGAATGATTCCACCCCAGCTCTCTGGCTCTGAGAACACTGGGGGTTTTTTGTGTTCTTTCTAAGCACACAGGTCAAGTCAAACGGAGATTCATCCTGACAGTGACACACAAGCCATCTTCCTCTTACCAGAGCCAGGGCAGGTGGGTAGAGAGAGTTCCAGATGGTAACACAAAGAAGAGACACAAAGGGAGAAGCATCTAATCAGACAGAGCTGGGATGGCAGAGACAGAACCAGACATCTCCAGGACAAACAGCAAGGGTGGGGATTTTGGAGTCAAGATCTGTCACCTCTCTGTGGTGCAGGTATGATCTGAATAAGGGATTAGGAAGGACTAGCCTCCAGGATACCCCAGAGATGGCGGGGTCAGCTTTTGTTTGGAAGAGAAGTCACTAACCTTTTCTGTGAGCTGAGACACAGGTGAAGTCATTGGTTCTGTCGATCTTTACATTGGAGCAAAGGTGCAATGACTTACGCTGCAAATCCATTGGACATTTATAGATCGTGAACTGTAGTAATCTCTCTCTCTCTCTCTCTCTCTCTCTCTCTCTCTCTCTCTCACACACACACACACACACACACACACACACACGCACACGCACGCACACATACACACAGGGGGCGGTGGTTAGGTAGTAGGGCAGCCAATGGGCTTTCAGCACGAAGGAGGAAGGAGCAGCTTCTCACCGGTCACCAATGGGAAGCTGACCCTAACTGACAAATGCTCTGCTCTTGGAGGGCGTCTTAATTTGGCTGGAGTTCAGGAGCCCAGTTACTTTAGTACACTCCTAGACTCCCCGGGGGACTTGCTCACTGACAAAATGCCCTGGAATCTCTGAGAGTTCTCTTTTTGTTTCTTTGTTTTTCTTTTTATTCTTTGAGAATTTCATACATGTATACAATGTAACATCGCCATATCCTCCCGCTTTCTTTCTCAGCTCCAATCTTTTTATAACTCTCTAGTGTGTTCTCTCCCAACTCTCTCTCTCTCTCTCTCTCTCTCTCTCTCTCTCTCTCTCTGTGTGTGTGTGTGTGTGTGTGTGTGTGTGTGTGTGTGTGTGATCCGCTGGCCACACCCTCACAGAAGAAAGAATTCTTCCTGCCCCTGCAACAACCAGCCGCCAGTATACCTATTGTTGGTGTGGGACAGGGACTGGAGGGCACCTTCTACATCTATGCTAGAATTTTGGAGGGCATAATTTCACACAGTCCTGTGCACTCCCGTAGCTGTTTGAGTGTAAGAGCACTTTAAACCAGCGTTCAGCTCTTATATTCCTTCTACTCCATCTTTCTCAATGTTTACTGAGTTTCAGACAGCTGGGAAAGATGTTTCCTTTAGGGATGAGCACGCACAAGTCTCGTGTCCTCAGAGCCTGGTTAGTTGTATCTCTCTGTGCTGACTGCTGCCTGCTGCCCCAAAGAAACTTCTCTGATGAAGCCTGAGATCAGCCCAGGTCTTTGAATGAATATGCATATATTTAGAAGGCAGTTTGACAACATGACGATTTGGCAAAATAATAGTAGTATCTTCTACTCTATGGCCTATGACCCTCCCACCCCCAGCCATGGACTTTTGACCAAGATTGTAGCACCAGACATGAAAGTCTCTTTTGGAGTGGCCCTCAAATCCATTTAGAAATTAGTTACCATGTAACGGTCATGACACTATTGTATCAGTGCCCACGTCTTGCCTGGCAATTATTGTCGCATGCAGGGAACACTTATGTCTTGTCTCTGCCAGATGCCAGCCTATCACCTTCTGGCACTCTAAGATCTAGCCAGCAGGAAGTTTCTTGGTCGGTTTGTGATTTTTCTATGTCGTACACCCACAGTGGGTGGTTTCCTCAGCAATAGATCTTGCTACCTAGTTACGGTGCATAGCTAAGAGCAATGGTGAGAACCTGTGTTATTTTAGAAGCTTCCTGGTCACAGTGGTGATTTAATATTTCCTCTTAGCACCGCCTGGTCTTCACAGCACCACGTGGATTTTGGTAGGCTGTGCTTCATTTTAATTCATTTTCATTCAATTCTGCAGTGAATCCTCCAAGATTTTTAAATTTTCCTTTTAATTTCTTCAGCAACCCACTTATTGTTCAATAGTTGTTTAATTCCCATGGATTTGCGCTTTCTGAGGTTTCCTTTCTGTTGACATCTACCCCTATTCAATGGAGGTCAGATAGAATACAGAAAATTCTTTAATTTTCCCTATATTTATTGAGAGTTGCTCTGTGGTATATTTTGGGAAAAAATTCATTCCATGGGTTGTTGAGCAGAGTGTGTATTCTACAGATGTCTATTTAATCCAGTTGACTCTGGTGTCATAAAGAACATTTTAATCGTATTTATTGATTCGATGTCTACATGTGTATGTGTGGGTATGTGCATTTCGCTGCACATGGAGGGAGGTCAGAACACATTGTAGGCATTGTTTCTCTCATTCCATCATGTGGATCTCAGAGACTGAGCTCAGGTGGTCAAGCTTCCCAGCAAATGCCTTTGATTTGTGGTGTCATTTAACTCTGATGTTTCTCTGGATGACCTGTCTCTTGGTGAGAATAGGGTACTGAAGCCACCTGCCATATTGGGATTAATCTGTGGTTTCACATGAAGTATTGTTTCTAGCTCTTCCAGAGTTACCTTCCTATTCGAATTGTCGCTCCTAGTTCTCTCTCTCTCTCTCTCTCTCTCTCTCTCTCTCTCTCTCTCTCTTCCTGTCCTCCTTGCACCCGATCCCTCCTGTTTCCATCCTCACTCCCCCATCTAGATACCCACCCCTTTCCCATGCTCTCCACCAGAAACCTAGTGCAATGGAAACTCCCAGGAATCTAAGACGGGGATCCTAGCTAAGACTCCTAGGAATGGGGCACACAGAACCTAAATCAGTCACCTCCTGTAGCCAGGCAAGACTTCCAATGGAGGGATTGGAACACCAAACCAGCCACAAAACTTTTGGCCTACATTTTGTTCTGCCTACAAGATGTGTTGGAGTAAAGGTGGTGAAGAGGTTTCGGGAGTGGCCAACCAATGACTGGTCCATCTTGAGACAGATGCCATGTAAGAGAGGGAGCCCACCCCTGACCCTGCCTGGAGTGCCAGGAACCAGAGGCTGGATGGCCCAGAGACCTAGAATAGAACCAAATATGAATGGCAGAAAAAAGTCAATGAGATGATTCCCAGCGATATTCTGCTATGCTCATAGACAGTTGGGTGTAACCCAGTTGTCATCAGAGAAGCTTCATCAGCAGCTGATGGGAACAAATGCTGTCAAACATTAGGCAGAGCTTAAGGAATTCCATGGAAGAAGGGGAGGGAGGCTTATAGGAGCCAGAGGGGTCAAGGACACCACAAGAAAATCCCCGGAATAAACTAACCTGGGCTTATAGGGGCTCACAGAGACTGAACCACCAACCAAGGTCTCTCCCTGGAAATGGGATAACAGGCATAGGACTGACCTAGGCCCTCCACATGCTATACAGTTGTGTAGCTTGGTCCTCTTGTGGGACTCTTAACAGCGGAAGCGGGGGCTATCACTGACCCTGTTGCCTGTCTTTAGGACCCTTTCCTCCTACTGGGTTGCCTTGTCTAGCCTTAATAGGAGAGGGCGTGAGTAGTCTTACTGCCATTTGGTATACCATGGCTGGTTGACATCTATGGGAGAACTGCCCTTTTCTGAAGCGGAGGAGTGGATGACTGGGGTGGAGGTGGGGGGGATCACTGGGAGGAGAGAAAGGGGGGGAAACTGTGGATATAAAATTAATTAATCAATCAGTTAAAAAGAAGCATTTGTTTTATGAATTGGGTGATGCAGTGTGCTTGCTGGATGTCTATAACTTTAACCCTCTCCTCATGGGTTGGCCCTTTAATGACTTTGATGCAATCTTTTCTATGTCTTCTAGGTAGGTTTTATTTTGTTTATTTTCTCAGGTATTGGAAAAAAGTGGTTAGAAAAAGTGGTTAGGCCTACTTTTTTTTTCTACTTCTGTTAGCTTGGGATATCTTTCCTATCACTTAGTTGGTACCTCTCTTGGATGGGGAGTTATCTTTCCTAGAGACAGGAAGAAATCTGGATCCTGTTTTCTAACTGAATCTGGTAGCACCACAACTGAATCTCTTTCTATTGGGGAATTAGGACCATAAATATCCCGAGACTTATTACTAAAAATTGTTTATTAATTCCTGTTGTTTTGTTGATTTGTGTGCGTCTGTGTGTGTTTTCTTAGACCTCTTCTTGTCAACTGTTCTGGTATTGTTTATTTCCCCCCTGTGGCCTCTTGGGCATGTTACCTTCTCTTTACTCTAAAGCATTTCTTCTGGAATTCTCTGTATTGCTGGCTGTTGATCCTTTAGTTTGATTCCCTTAGTATGCTATTATTATGGGCAGTTTTTATTTATTCCTCAATTTTAATAGGTACTCTTTCCAGGTAGGATAACTTGGGTGGACAGTTGAGGTCTTTCAGAACTTGGAATACATTTTCCCAAGACCTTTAAAAGTTTCCATCAAACTATCATCTGATACTCTTCTTGACCTACCTCTATTATATGGCATGGCTTTTCTCTCTTTCATATTTTCATCTTTCTTTTGTTTGAGTTTTTAGTGTTTTAGCTATACTATTTCATGAGGCATTTCTTTTCAGGCTCTCTATTGTGCTTTCATTCTGTATTGGAAAATATGTACTATGGGCATCTCTGTCTAGATCTGAGAATTTTCCTTCAACAATTTTATTGAAAGTATTTGCTATGCCTTTGGCTTAGACTACTTCATATTCTTTGAATAGAATTAAAATACCTTGTCTCTTCAGGTGTCTTGAATTTTCTGAATATTCCATGCATTGGTGTTCTAGTCAGGGTTTCAATTGATACAATGAAAAATCATGACCGAAGCAACTTGGGGAGGGAAGCATTTATTCGGCTTACACTTCTGTATCACTGTTCATCACTGAAGGAAGTCAGCCAGACACACACACAGAGCAGGAACCTGGAGGCAGGAGCTGATGCAGAGGCCATGGAGGGATGCTGCTTACTGGCTTGCTCCCCATGGCTTGCTCAGTCTGCTCTCTTATAGAACCCGGGTCCACCAGCCCAGGGATGACATCACCCACAGTGGGCGGGGCCCTCCCATATCAACAAGGAATCAAGTGAGACCCCCTCCTCTCTGATGACTGTAGTCATGTCACCTTGGTATAGGAAGCCAGGACAACTGACCCTTTGTTAACTCGAAACACAAGCTACTCAGTATTAAGCCGTAACCTTTCCTTTCTATTTTTAAAAATGTATTTACTCATTTACCTTACATCCTGATTATAGCCTCTTCTCCTTCCTCTCATCCCAGGCCCATTCCCTCACCTCCTTCCCCTTCCCCCATGTCCCTTCCCTTTCTCCTCAGAGAAGAGGGGACCTCCTGTGGATATTGATCCGCTTTGGCATATCAAGTTGCAGTAGGACTAGACGCATCTTCTCCTATTGAGCCTAGCAAGGCAGCCCAGTTAGGGGGAAAAGGTCCAAAGACAGGCAACAGGGTCAGAGACAGCCCCTGCTCCAGTTGTTAGGGCTCCTGCCTGAAGACCAAGGCACATCTGTGTAGGGAGCCTAGGTCTGTTACACGCATGCTCTGTAGTTGGTGGTTCAGTCTCTGCCAGCCTCCACTGGCCCAGACTAGTCCATTCTCAATGTTTTCTTGTGGTGTCCTTGACCTCTCTGGGTCCTCCAATCCTCCCCTCAACCGTTGATTAGATTCCCTGAGCTCCTCCTAATGTTTGGCTGTGGGGCTCTGCATCCGTTTCTGTCAGCTGCTGGGCGAAGCCTCTGAGGAGACAGTTATGCTGGGCTCCTGTCTGCATGTACGGCAGAGTGTCTTCAATAGTGTCAGGGGTGGGCTGTCTTTCATGGCATGGGTCTTGAGTCCGGCCAGTCATTGTCTGGCCGTTTCTTCAATTTCTGCTCCATTTTTTATTCCTGCAAGTCTCGTAGGCAGGACAAATTGTGGGTCTTGAGTCTTATGGCTGGATTGGTGTCCCCATTCCTCCACTGGAAATCTTGCCTGGTTACAGGAGGGGGCCATTCCAGGCTCCATATATCCTGCTGCTATGGGTCTTAGCTAGGGTCACCCTCACAGGTTTCTGGGAGTTTCCCTTGTACTAGTACTAGGTTTCTAGTTCATCCCAGAACCTTTCCCTGTTCATTCCCAAGATTGCGCACATTAATAAATAACAGCATAGAACATTTTACAAACTTAAAAAGTCACATAACCTTAAATATTCAAACACTTTAAAAAGTTGTCTCTTTAAAATATCCAGCCTCTTAAAACCCAGTCTTTGTAAAACTCCAAAATCAATCTCTCTCTCTCTCTCTCTCTCTCTCTCTCTCTCTCTCTCTCTCTCTCTCAAAATTTAGTCTCGCAACTGTGGGCTCCTATAAAATAAAAAATTAAATTAAATACTTCCTTACTTCAAGAGGGAGAACCAGGGCAGTTACAATCTGAACAAAGCAAAACCAAACTCCAACAGCGTAAATAACTCAATGTCCGATATCTGGGATTCACTCGTGGATATTCTGTGCTTCTTCGAGGGGCCTGGGTT
The DNA here is from genome assembly GCF_021556685.1 of Rattus norvegicus. Lineage (NCBI taxonomy): Eukaryota > Metazoa > Chordata > Mammalia > Rodentia > Muridae > Rattus > Rattus norvegicus. The sequence continues at coordinate 139,009,360 of NC_141540.1, forward strand.
AATTTTCTGGAGCGCACACAGCTTGTCTTCTAAACTCGGGCAGGCTGCACTCAACTGCTACTGTTCTTGGTGGTCACCCCATGTTACCTGTCTCCCAAAATGCTGGGAACTTCTACTGCAGCCAGGCTGCACTTTTACTGGTAGCCCCTCATAGGCTCGCTTCCTCAACTCCTTGGCATGACTCCTTTAGTCCCGGGTCTTTAACTGCCACTGAGGCTGCACCTTCACCAACAGCCTCTCATGGCCTCTCACAGTGCCAAGCCTCAGCTGCTCTCCATGGCCCCTTCATGCCTTCAAAACAAGTTCCGCCTAGGTGTCTCTTACACTACCAAGTACAGCTGTCAGCATGAGGTACAACCGTGACTACCTTTGGAACACAGTTTCTGTGTGCTGACTCTGAGGCAACGTTTCACAGAGGATTTCACCTCAGTGATGCTGGCTTCTTCTCAATCACTGATAACGTCCAGCTCCACCTAACCAGCTTCCATTGTCCCAGTAATGCAAACAGTTCACTTCACAAACAGTTCACTTCAATGGTGCTGGTCTCTTGTTAATTACGGCTGACTCTTCATCTCCAGCTGACCAGAATGACAGAATCCTAATTCAAAATAGCAAACAGCCTTGCCAGGGTCTTTAAACTCCCTCTGAAACTTCACAAGCCAGGCTTCCACCATCTGCACCAAGACCTTCATTATCTTCCAAGCTCTCAACAGCTCACTGGACTCTCAACACTCAATGGCTTTTCTAGCCCAAAGTCCCAAAGTCCTTCCACAACCCTCCTCAAAATAATATGGCCAGGTCTTTCACAGCAATACCTGACTCTCCGGTACCAATCTTTGTCCTAGTTACAGTTACTATTGATGAGGAGAAAAGTGTTTATTTGGTGTATACTCCATCATAACTGTTCACCATTGAGGAAGTCAGGACAGGAACTCAAGCAAGGCTGGAACCTGGAGGCAGGAGCTGATGCAGAGGCCATGGAGGGGTGCTGCTTATTGGCTTGCTCCCTGTGGCTTGCTCAGTCTGCTTTCTTGTGGAACCCAGAATCACCAGCCCAGGGTTGGCCCCACCCACCGTGAGGTGGACCCTCCCACATCAATCACAGATTAAGAAAATGCCCTGCAGTCTTTCCTATAGCCCAATGTTATTGAAGTATTTTCTCAATTGAGCCTCATCCTCTCTGAGGACTTGAGCTTGTATTGAGTTGACATAAAACTAGCCAGGGCAATCAGTGTTAGAACATTTATAATTTTATGTGATCAGTGATCCAGTTCTATTTGTTCCATAGCCCAGACTGTTGTCTAGGCTTCCCATTTCCTAGTCTTTCCATTTCCCCTCTCATTCGGTTTTGATTTTCTTTGGTGTTTCTATCTCTTCATTGAATTTAATTCACGTCTTGAATTGTCTTTATCATTTTAGTTAGTCATTTGTGTCTTCCTGGACTTGAGTCAGTTTATTCCTGTCTTCCCTGCCAGTCAGGTGTTTAGCCCCCTTAGAGTTCTTTGAACTCACTGAATACATTTATACTTGCTCTTTTAATTCTGTATACTGCATTTTATTTAAGTCGTTTCTTTGTGGGGACTGTGGCTACAGTATTGGTGATTTAGGGGTGAGATGTACTGTCCTCTTGTTTTTTTCAACTGTGTTTTTTGTGATGGGACTTGGGCATCTGGAGTTATGGTTCTTTAGCTCATATATTTAACCCATCTGGACAGAGTGCAAAGGTAAGGCAGCAAGCTAGACAGCCTTCCAGGAGGCAGCACTGAGGGGCTTCTGTCTCTTATTGGGTCCAAGGCTGCAACCATTCACGAAGCAGTTAGAGCCATCACATGGAGTCTCTGGACAGCGAGAGTCCAGGGGCAGGAGGGATGGGTGGAGCCTGAGGTTGGGGCAGATTCTCTTACCAGATCCAGTCTAAGGCTACGGTAATGCTATGGAACAGTTGGCGTGAATGGACCTAGAGGCTGAGGGAACAGGGAACTAATGTGGGGTTGGAAGCCTCTTCCCAGTCTTCACAGGTCCACATAGAACAGACAGAACAACAAGTTCCATGGTAGGGGTTGGAGGGAGGCAGGACAGGGGCGGGATTTCTTACCAGGTCTGGGGCCATGGCCATAGATTCTGTATCTTCATAGGAAATGTCGACTGTTCAACTAAATAGATTTTACCCAAACTTGTTGAGCTGCTCACTGAAGATTTAACGATCCTTCTGTGTGTGTGTGTGTGTGTGTGTGTATGTTTATGTATGTGTGTGTGTGTATGTATGTGTGTGTATATGTATGTGTGTGTATGTGTGTGTATGTATATGTGTGTGTATGTGTGTGTGTATGTATGTGTGTGTATGTGTGTGTGTATGTGTGTGTATGTGTGTGTACGTGTGTGTATGCGTGTGTATATATATTAAATTTTTTTTTTTTTTTGGTTCTTTTTTTCGGAGCTGGGGACCGAACCCAGGGCCTTGCGCTTCCTAGGTAAGCGCTCTACCACTGAGCTAAATCCCCAGCCCCTATATTAAATATTTTTAAAATTAAAAATATTTAAATGATAAAAACATTAAGAGTTAAATAAAGGGAGTCAATTTCTCATGCAAATGCAGACACATACACTCAGAGGCCCATAGGTCCTGCGGGATTCCCGACAGGACTGTAAGTTTGGGTGCACATTATCTTATCGTTTCATTTAACCTGCTGAAATGTATCATCTTACTTTAAAGAAGAAACCACACACACGATAGAACACTGCAAGTCCTGGAATCCGCCACAACAGGAAACTTCTGAGATGCCAGGTGCTCCATGTCTCTGGCTCTTTTACCTGCTTGTTGGGGCCCTTGTCCCCCTCCCGGGTTGTGTCATCCAGCCTTGATATGAGGGTTTGTGCCTGGTCTTAGTGCGTCTTGTTATGCCTTATTCAGTTGATCTGAAGGGAATGAGAGGAGCAGTGGATCTGGGGGACAGGGGAGGTGGGGACAACTGGGAGGAGTGGGGAGAGGACGCTGTAGTAGGAATGTTTAAGAATGAAGAGAAAAAAGATTACATTAAAAGAAACTTTTCTTTTCTTTCTTTCTTTTTTTTTTTAAATTTATTTATTATATTTTAAGTACACTGTAGCTATCTTCAGACTCACCAGAAGAGGGCATCAGATCCCATTACAGATGGTTGTGAGCCACCATGTGGTTGCTGGGATTTGAACTCAGGACCTCTGGAAGAGCAGTCAGTGCTCTTAACCACTGAGTCACCTCTCCAGCCCAAGAAACTTTTCTATAGCCAAAAAAATTCATCCAGAATGATCAATATAGAGATAAGGTTGTTGAAGTATAAAAATTTGTGTGTGTTGTGTGTGTATGTGTGTGTGTGTGTATGTGTGTGTGTGTGTGTATGTGTGTGTGTGTGTGTGCACATGTATGTGTGCACATGTATATAGAGACCAGAGGTCAACCTCCTGTATGATTCCACAGGTGCTATGCATGTTGAATTTTGACATAGAATTCTCTTTGGCCTTGGGCTTACCAACTAGGTTGGCCAGTGAGCCTAAGAGGTCCTATGTCTCTAACTCTCCAGTGCTAGGATGACAGGCACATGTCACCATGTCCTGCTTTTTACATACATGTGCCACCATGTCCTGCTTTTTACAGACATGTGCCACCATGCCCTGCTTTTTACAGACATGTGCCACAATGTCCTGCTTTTTTACATATGTGTGCCACCATGCCCTGCTTTTTTACATATGTGTTCTACCATGTCCTGCTTTTTACATACATGTGCCACCATGCCCTGCTTTTTTACGTGTCCTAGGAAACTGAACTTAGTTCTCTGTGCTTGTGAAGTTCATACTTTACCAACAATGCTCTCCTCAGCCTTAAGACTACAGGATTTTAAGCAATATAAAAATTCTTCTCTAGGGGCTGGGGATTTAGCTCAGTGGTAGAGCACTTACCTAGGAAGTGCAAGGCCCTGGGTTTGGTCCCCAGCTCCGAAAAAAAGAACCGAAAAAAAAAATTCTTCTCTAAAAAGAAATCTATCACTAATATACACTAATAAAAGTTTCTTTAAAAAAAAGAATTGTTTGGGCATCTATATATCCCTATAAATAAAGTCATTTACAAGTTAAAACATATTAGGTTGCATCAGATTTTCAATAGTAAGACCACATACCAGAAGACAATGGAGTAATATATTTTAAATATTCAAGACAGAACATGCGAGTCATGAATTTTACATCTAACCAAACTGACTGTCAAACTGAAACACTGTGAACAAATTCACAAGTAACCAGGAACAAGAGGTTATTGTTTCTGAAAAATCCATTGCAATGACAGGCTCTAGACAATCAAAATGTTTAAGAAGCATTCGCTCAGAGACAGAAAGGCCACCAAACTGCCAGAAGGTTTTTCTGTAATGACAAGTGCAAAATTAATAGAACTAGAACATCGGCATTCTGTAACCTGTGATGGATTCATGGATCTGGTAATGACCGGTAGCCAATACGAAAAACTACCAGATTGCAGATGTACCGTTTCTGACATACGTGTTCCACGCCAATCAGAAGTCGGGAGAAACAAACCCAACGCAAATCAGATGAGTCTCTAGGTCTAACCTCCACTTTATAAAATACAAGGGAAAGAATAATGCCGCATGCATGCAGTCAGAAAAACCATTCAGAACAAACCCGGACTTCATTAACAACTTAGGAAGAGGCATGGGCACAGTCTGAATACTCACAAAGTGGGATCATTTAGGGTACAAACTTACAGGTATAGCAGAGAAGGAGTATCTTTAATAGGTTAGCTGAGGTAGGAAGAACCATCAGAAATGTGACCGGCACCACTTCACCACCTGGGATCCTGGACTGGATAAAAAGGAGAAATGGATGCTCTACTTGGTCTGCTCTTTGGGGCTAGCACAAGTTAAACAGTTTTGTTCACCATAAAATTTCTCAAATATTTCCTATGCCTATGCATGTTATTGATAGAAAAGAAAACAGTTCCCAAACTCCTATGTTTGAATACTTGGATTCTAGTCGGTGGAACTGTATAGGAAGGATTAGGAGGTGTGGCCTTGTTGGGGAAGGTATCACTGGGGCAGGCTTAGAGGTTTCAAAAGATCAAGCCATTCCCAGTATGCTCTCTGGTTCCGGCTTGCAGATCAAGATGTGAATTCTTAGCTGCTGCTCCTGCTGTGCCTTTGTTATGGCATTGACTCTAACCCTCTGGGACAATAGGCCCTATTAAATGTGGTCTTTTTTGAAGTTGGTCTTGGTGTTTTGTCAGAACAATAGGGAAGTAACTGAGACAGACAGTAAAGTGCCTGCCACACAAGTAGGAGGACCTGATTTCTGATCTACAATGCCCACTTCAGAAGCTGACTGTGGTGTTGCACGTCTCTAATCTGGGCGATAGGGATGTGGAAACAAGAGGATCATCAGAGGAGGCTGGAGAGCCAGCCTAGTCAAATCTGTGAGCTCCAAGTTTGATGAGAGACTCTGCCTCAAAAAATAGTAGGTAGAAGGGAAGGGGAGAAGGCATGGGGGTTTGTGGAGGGGAGATTGGGAAGGGGAGGACAACATTTGAAATGTTAATAAATTAAAAAAAAACAACAACAAAAAATTAAGGTGGACAGAAACTGAGGGAAACACCCAGCATTGATCTTGGGCCTCCGTATACATATGTACATATACGCATGCACACACACAAACAACAACACACATTCAGCAAATTTCTGGTTGGAATCAGTAACAGTTCCAATACGGTAGGAGGCATAATGTCATAGAGGAAGTCAAGAATAGCACATTGTGTGTCATAGCAGATGTCCTATGGCATATGATAACCAGGCCTTGGAATGGCCCATGATGTCAGTTCAGGAGTGCATTCCATTCTGTACCTAGACGGAGAATTTAGTATATGTATAGGTACTGAGAATTTTGTTACTTCGCACACGACTATTAAGAGCTAGGGTGCGGATGCCTAGGGCTATTGCTCAGTGGTAGTGTCTGCCTAACAGGTACAAGGTCCTAGGTTCAATCCTCACTATTGCCACCAAATCGGGGTGGGGGGCACTGGAGAGGTGACTCAACAGTTAATAATGCTTGTTGCTCTTGCAGAGGACCCCAGTCCAGTTCCCGGCACTCATACCATGAACTCAACAATCACCCGTAACTCCAATTCCACAGAGTATGGTCCTTCTGACCTCCAAGAGCACCAGGCACACATAGGTTACCCAGACATACATGCGGCAACACTCATGCACACAAAAGAAAAATGAGAGGTCACCACACAAAACAAGCTGCAACTGACAGCAACGGTTAATGAGCAGCTACCCGGGTCTGTCATTCCGTGCTTGTCTCGGTAACCCATAGCTCAGCTGTGGATGCCGGCGTCTTTGAAGTTCTATGCGCATGAGCTGAGCCAATAAGCAGCAATGTGTTTTCCTCTTCCAACTGCCAAGAGATCTCCTTTCTCCTGGATCTGGATCGTGTCAAACACCCCATGACAGTGATCTCCGTGTGACCAAAGAGGCCCTAGAGAAGTAAGAGTCAGAGGAAATACTGAATATTTTTATTCAAACATGTTCATAGACCCTCCCCCCTCATTCTTACTTTAGAAAAATCATCATTACATTTTTGCTTAATTCAGGGAGATTTAGTTCTAGCAGTGGCTTACCAGTGATCTCAGGGTGTGCACCATCCCAAAATTTCTTAGGGTGCAGGGAGAAGACAGGAAAAGTACAGCCACATGGCAAGTGGCCTGGGGACCAGGACTCACAGGAAAATCTTTTTTTTTTTTTTGGTTCTTTTTTTCGGAGCTGGGGACCGAACCCAGGGCCTTGCGCTTCCTAGGTAAGCGCTCTACCACTGAGCTAAATCCCCAGCCCCTCACGGGAAAATCTTAAGAGGAAAGAAGCTGAACTCTGAGGGGCACGTCGAGCCCCAGTAGCTGTTGGTTGGTTCTCTGGTTGACTTTTCCCAATTGAAAAAAATGATGAAGGTTGGGGATTTAGCTCAGTGGTAGAGCGCTTGCCTAGCAATCACAAGGCCCTGGGTTCGGTCCCCAGCTCCGAAAAAAGAAAAAAAAAGTGAAAAAAATGATGAAGATTTGTTTCCGTGAAGAACAAAAGCAATAACTTGCGTGGAGCAAACATTTCTACCACACATCTGCTCCGTCCCAGCGCTGATCCCGACGCGCCAGCTACCATTGACGAAGTGCATGCTTCTATATCTACGCATGCGCATGCGTTTAAGCCCATGTGCGGGATGGAAGGGAGGCTTTCTCACTTATAGGCGTCCTTTTGTGTCACTAATGAGATTCAGCCCATTCTCCTACCTCGTCCTCTGTTCACCTCACAGTCTGTCACAGAGAATCTTCTTTTTTTTTTTCTTTTTAAAATTTTTTTATTAGATATATTTCTTTACTTACATTTAAAATGTTATTCCCCTTCCCCATCCCTTCCCCTCCCTCTCCCCCATACGGTTATTCCCCCATACATCCACCTTACTGCCCCCCCCCATATCTCCCTGCACTGGGGGTCCAACTTTGGCAGGACCAAGGGCTTCCCCTTACACTGGTGCCCCAACAAGGCTATTCTCTGTTACATATGCAGTTGGAGCCCTGGGTCAGTCCATGTATAGTCTTTCCGTAGTGGTTTAGTCCCTGGAAGCTCTGGTTGGTTGGCATTATTTTTCTTTTTTTTTTTTAAATTTAGAGAATACTTTATTAGTTTTTGTAATCAAACCCACGTAGATAAGACCTTACATATTTAATACAGTGCGTTACCCCTGTACAAATGGAAAAAACTTAAGTTCAACATTTCTAGACCAATATGGCTGTTAATTTCTGTACAGTGCCAACTCAACACAGTAAACGGGGATACTTTTTTCCAAAGTTGACAGCACAGCTAAAGTTTCCAAAAATTCAAATTATATATCTGTATATATATATTTATATTTATATAAAAAGACCAATAATAGCAGTGTGTTATGCATCAACAGCAGCAACAGCTTTTCCAGGTTCTGCAGTCATCTGAACAAAACTGTAGAGACATCCAGCACACTCCATTAAAAAAAAAAAAAGTAAAAAAACAAAACCCGAGAAAACAGCACAGTTCTGTTACTCTTGTGGTACCTGGCACCATTTTTTTTAAAATTAGCTTCTCAATCATCATCTGGAAAGAAAACATTCTGAGCAACATCATTAAAAACAGCTCTGATAAAGCACGGTCACTACTACGTATCATAAAGCAGGTACAAGCTATTTTACATCCACAGAGGTATGATACAGTACTGTCCTACATCTATAATACTAGAGGATACAATTTAAAAGGCATTATTTGAGACTTGATTCTACTTTTCCAGCAGAGGGCCCAAAGGATGGTGTGACACAGCTTTGTAAAGAAACATACTCTAGACAGGATTTCCTTTCACTAGTGGCACAGTTCTAAGGATTCATTCTCTCCATGAATGTCAGCTAAAACCGTTATTAAAAAAATGAAATATCCCTAAAACAAAACCGTATAACTACCGGATTCACATGAAGATGACCTAGTGGAGACAAGCTGGACCTCACCTTACCAACAAGCTAGCAAATCTGTTATGTTTAAACAGTGAGACCTCCAAGGAAGGAGATGCCAAGTAGTGCTTCAAAGCTTCGGACCACAATCAAACACAGCATCCTTTTCAACAGAAGCAGAAGCTCATCTGAATATGCTCAAGGATGCTGACATCAACATTTAATCATCTCCTCACTCATCCAGGAAGAAGGGGAGATCAGTTACTACTGTACTTTATTGTGTTCAACCAAATCACCATGTTACAAAAATAGCAAGCTGCCATAATAAAAAATAAGGCTCCTCTATCCAGCACCAGATAGCATCATTTTACTTTCAAGCCTAGAAATTGCACACTTGTATATAAACCAACCGAAGATGAGGATTGAGAGTTCATCTTGGTGGATTTTTCCTTTGATGAATATGAAGTGTCCTTCCTTATCTTTTTTGATGACTTTTAGTTGAAAATTGATTTTATTTGATATTAGAATGGCTACTCCAGCTTGCTTCTTCTGACCCTTTGCTTGGAAAGTTGTTTTCCAGCCTTTCACTCTGAGGTAGTGTCTGTCTTTGTCTCTAAGGTGTGTTTCCTGTAGGCAGCAGAATGCAGGGTCCTCATTGCATATCCAGTTTGTTAATCTATGTCTTTTTATTGGGGAGTTGAGGCCATTGATGTTGAGAGATATTAAGGAATAGTGATTATTGCTTCCTGTTATATTCATATTTGGATGTGAGGTTATGTTTGTGTGCTTTTCTTCCCTTTGTTTTGTTGCCAAGACGATTAGTTTCTTGCTTCTTCTAGGGTATAGCTTGCCTCCTTATGTTGGGCTTTACCCTTTATTATCCTTTGTAGTGCTGGATTTGTAGAAAGATATTGTGTATATTTGGTTTTGTCATGGAATATCTTGGTTTCTCCATCTATGTTAATTGAGAGTTTTGCAGGATACAGTAACCTGGGCTGGCATTTGTGTTCTCTTAGGGTCTGTATGACATCTGTCCAGGATCTTCTGGCCTTCATAGTTTCTGGCAAAAAGTCTGGTGTGATTCTGATAGGTCTGCTTTTATATGTTACTTGACCTTTTTCCCTTACTGCTTTTAATATTCTTTCTTTATTTTGTGCGTTTGGTGTTTTGACTATTATGTAATGGGAGGTGTTTCTTTTCTGGTCCAATCTATTTGGAGTTCTGTAGGCTTCTTGTATGCCTATGGGTATCTCTTTTTTTAGGTTATGGAAGTTTTCTTCTATGATTTTGTTGAAGATATTTACTGGTCCTTTGAGCTGGGAGTCTTCACTCTGTTCTATACCTATTATCCTTAGGTTTGATCTTCTCATTGAGTCCTGGATTTCCTGTATGTTTTGGACCAGTAGCTTGTTCTGCTTTACATTATCTTTGACAGTTGAGTCAATGATTTCTATGGAATCTTCTGCTCCTGAGATTCTCTCTTCCATCTCTTGTATTCTGTTGGTGAAGCTTGTATCTACAGCTCCTTGTCTTTTCTTTTGATTTTCTATGTCCAGGGTTGTTTCCATGTGTTCTTTCTTGATTGCTTCTATTTCCATTTTTAATTCCTTCAACTGTTTGATTGTGTTTTCCTGGAATTCTTTCAGGGATTTTTGTGTCTCCTCTCTATGGGTTTCTACTTGTTTATTTATGTTTTCCTGGAATTCTTTCAGGCATTTTTGCGATTCCTCTCTGTAGGCTTCTACTTGTTCTCTAAGGGAGTTCTCCACGTCTTTCTTGAAGTCCTCCAGCATCATGATCAAATACGATTTTGAAACTAGATCTTTCTTTTCTGGTGTGTTTGGATATTCCATGTTTATTTTGGTGGGAGAATTGGGCTCCGATGATGCCATGTAGTCTTGGTTTCTGTTGCTTGGGTTCCTGCGCTTGCCTCTCGCCATCAGATTATCTCTAGTGTTACTTTGTTCTGCTATTTCTGACAGTGGCTAGACTGTCCTATAAGCCTGTGTGTCAGGAGTGCTGTAGACCTGTTTTCCTGTTTTCTTTCAGCCAGTTATGGGGACAGAGTGTTCTGCTTTCGGGCGTGTAGTTTTTCCTCTCTACAGGTCTTCAGCTGTTCCTGTGGGCCTGTGTCTTGAGTTCACCAGGCAGGTTTCTTGCAGGGGAAAAGTTGGTCCTACCTGTGGGGTACTGCCTAAGTCCTCTCCGCAGCGGCAGCAACCGGGAAGATCTGCGCCGCTCTTTCCGGGAGCCTCCGTGCACCAGGGTTCCAGATGGCGTTTGGTGTTTTCCTCTGGCGTCTGGACGTGCGCAGAGTGCAGTCTCTTCTGGCCTCCCAGGTGCGCCCGCCTCTCTGAAGGTTCAGCTCTCCCTCCCACGGGATTTGGGTGCAGAGAACTGTTTATCCGTTCTGTTTCCTTCAGGTTCCGGCGGTGTCTCAGGCGCAGGGGTCCTGCCGCTCCTGGGCCCTCCCCCACGGGAACCCAGAGGCCTTATACAGTTGCCTCTTGGGCCAGGGATGTGGGCAGGGGTGGGCAGTGTTGGTGGTCTCCTCCGCTCTGCAGCCTCAGGAGTGCCCACCTGACCAGGCGGTGAGGTCTCTCTCCCACGGGGTTTGGGAGCAGAGAGCTGCTGCGGGCCGGGATCCGCGGGTGTGGGTGCAGAGAATCTTCTTTTGTATTGTTCTTTTGTTTTGTACAATTTGCTGAACACTGTCCTGTGAATGGGTGGTTCGTTCAGCTGTTAGCAGTGTGTCGCTGGTCACATTTTGCTTTCACAACCAGTGCTGAGTAAAATCTTTTGAATCCTGCATATATCTGTGCCGTTATTTCTTGATAACAGGTATGATAGGTAGAGTTCTGCACTGTAGGCCACGCTCGCTGAAAAAATTAGTAAACACTGTCAGATCCTCAATGTTACCGTTTCCCGCTGTTGCTACTGTTGCTTTTCATTGTTTCCCAGTCTCTCATAGTGTTAATTCGCATCTTTCCATTACTTGTGGCTAAGTATCTTTTCACATGCTTGCTTCCTATACATTTCCCTTCAACTTTCTATTTAATTTCTGTTACCTTTTTAAATTAGGAATGTTTTCCTTCTTGCTAGTACATGTTGACTGTCTCAATCATAAGCAAGTTATTGCAAATATTCTCTCAGGTAAATAATTTGCCTATTTTGATTGTTATGTCTTTTGTCATACAGAAGGTTTCATTTTGACACAACCAATGCCTTGTCTTAAACTATGGACTTTGCATTTTGTATCCTTTTTTCTTTTTATTTATTTATCTCCTTGACAAATCGATCACAGCTTCCCCTCCCTCCTCTTTCCCCAGCCCATTCTCTTACCCTTTGTCTTAGTCAGGGTTTCTATTCCTGCATAAAACATCATGACCAAGAAGCAAGTTGAGGAGGAAAGGGTTTATTCAGCTTTCACTTCCACATTGCTGTTCATCACCAAAGGAAGTCAGGACTGGAGCTCAAGCAGGTCAGGAAGCAGGAGCTGATGCAGAAGCCATGGAGGGATGTTACTTACTGGCTTGCTTCCCCTGGCTTGCTCAGCTTGCTTTCTTATAGAACCCAGTACCACCAGCCCAGGGAAGGCATCACCCACAATGGGCTGGGCCCTCCCAGCTTGATCACTAGTTGAGAAAATGCCTTACAACTGGGTCTCATGGAGGCATTTCCTCAAGGGAGGCTCCTTTCTCTCTGATGACTCCAGCTTGTGTCAAGTTGAAATACAAAACCAGCCAGTACAATTGAACCTTGTCAACTTGATACACAGACACATCACTATTAAGCCCCAACCCTTAATTTCTTATTCATCCCCAAGATCGAAATAATTTTAAAAGCCCCACAGTCTTTACAAATTCTTACATATTAAAATTTCAATTCCTCCTTTCTGCTCTTTGACGATGCTGAAGAAGCATCACTGAAGGCTCTCATCACCCTGCCACCATGTCTAAGTCAGAGTCTCCCAAGGAGCCGGAACAGCTGCAGAAGCTCTTTGTTGGAGGGCTGAGCTTCGAAGCAACACTCGAGAGTCTGAGTCTGACGAGCCATTTTGAGCAATGGGGAACACTCACCGACCATGTGGTAATGAGAGATCCAAACACCAAGAGATCCAGGGGCTTTGGGTTTGTCACATATGCCACTGTGGAGGAAGTGGATGCTGCCATGAATGCAAGGCCACACAAGGTGGGTGGAAGAGCTGTGGAACCTAAGAGAGCTGGGTCATGAAAGATTCTCAGAGATCAGGTGCCCACTTAACTGTGAAGAAGATCTTTGTTGGCGGTGTTAAAGAAGACACTGAAGAACATCGCCTACGAGATTATCTTGAGCAGAATGGGAAAACTGAAGTGACTGAAATTACGACTGACAGAGGCAGTGGAAAAGAGGGACTTCGCTTTTGTCACCTTTGATAACAATCTGTGGATAAGATTGTTATTCAGAAATACTCTACTGTGAATGGCCACAACTGTGAAGTAAGAAAGACTCTGTCGAAACAAGAGATGGCAGTGCTTCGTCCAGCCAGAGAGGTCGAAGTGGTTCCAGAAACTTTGATGTGGTCGTGGAGGTGGTTTTGGTGGCAGCCATGGTGATGGTTGATATGGTGGCAGTGGGGATGGCTATAAAGGATTTGGCAATGACCGAAGCAATTTTGGAGGTGGTGGAAGTTACAATGATTTTGGCAATTACAACATCCAGTCTTCAAATTTTGGACCGATGAAAGGAGGAAACTTCGGAGGCGGGGGCTCTGGCCCTTATGTTGGCGGAGGCCAGGACTTTGCTAAACCACGAAACCAAGGTGGCTATGGAGGTTCCAGCAGCAGCAGTAGCTAAGGCAGTGAGAGGAAGTTCTAATTACAGCCAGGAAACAAAGCTTAGCAGGAGTGGAGAGCCAGAGACGTGACAGGGAAGCTACAGGTTACAACAGATTTGTGAACTCAGCCAAGCACAGTGGTGGCAGGGCCTAGCTGCTACAAAGAAGACATGTTTTAGACAGTACTCATGTGTGTGGGCAAAAACTCCAGGACTGTATCTGTGACTAACTGTATAACAGGTTATTTTAGTTTCTGTTCTGTGGAAAGTGTAAAGCATTCCAATGAAGGGTTTTACTGTAGACCTTTCTCACCCATGCTGTTGATTGCTAAATGTAAAAGTCTGATCATGACGTTGAATAAATGTGTCTTTTCTTTTTTTTAAATGTGCTGTGTAAAGTTAGTCTACTCTGAAGCCATCTTGGTAAACTTCCTCAACAGTGTGAAGTTAGAATTCCTTCAGGGTGGTGCCAAATTCCATTTGGAATTTATTTATGGTTGCTTGGGTGAGGAAGCCATTGTCTTCAAAAACCTTGGTGCTGCTAAACTGTCAGTTACTGTTGTACCTTAATGAGTTTCATCATTGAAAGGGTCATCCAAGCAAGATCACAATTTGGTTATGAAGTGGTTGTTGGAACACCCTATGCAATAACAAAATTGAGTAACGGTATCAGATAAAATAACAGATGGGAATGAAGCTTGTGTATCATTTGTTATCATGTGTACTCAATAAACGATTTAATTCTCTTGAAAAAAATTCCATTCTTTTAAAATATCCAATCTCTCTTAAAATTCAAAGTCTTTTTTCAATTCAAAGTCTCTTAATTGTGGGTGCCACTAAAATACTTTTTTTCAAGAGGGAAAAATATCAGGACACGGACACAATCAAAAGCAAACTCAAACTCTAATCGTCTAATGTCTGAGATCTACCCACAATCTTCTGGGCTCCTCCAAGGGCTTGGGTCACTTCTCCAGCTCTGCCCTTTGTAGCACACACCTTGTCTTCTAGGCTTCAGATGCCTGTACTCCACTGCTGCTGCTACTGTTCTTGGTGGTCATCCCATGGTTCTGGCATCTTCAAAACACTGCTGTCTTCCACTGTAACTCTTCATGGTGCCAAGCCTCAACTCCTTTGCATGACCCCTTCAGTTCTGGGCCATCAACTACAACTGAGGCTGCACCTTCACCAACGGCCTTCCATGGCCTCTCACAGTGCCCAGCCTCAGCTGCTCTTCCTGAACCCTCCATGCCTTCAAAACCAGTACCACCTGGGCGACTCTTACACATTACCAAGTCCAGCCGCAGCCTTAACACTTCCCAGAAGATACCAACTTCTGTCTTAGTTAGGATTTTTCTGCTGTGAACAGACACCATGACCAAGACAAGTCTTATAAATGACAACATTTCATTGGGGCTGGCTTACAGGTTCAGAGGTTCAGTCCATTATCATCAAGGCAGGAGCAGGGCAGCATCCAGGCAGGCATGGTGCAGGAGGAGCTGAGAGTTCTACATCTTCATCTGAAGGAAGCCAGGAACAAACTGGGCCTCAGGCAGCTAGGAGGAGGGTCTCACAGCCCACCCCCACAGTGACACACTTCCTCCAACAAGGCCACACCTCCTAATAGTGCCACTTCCTGGGCCAAGCACATGTAAACCATCTCACTCTCCCATGCATCCACCCTCCGCCCCCACTTCTCAGAAAAGGAGAGGCTTCCCATGGATGTCAACCAGCCTTGCCATATCAAGTTGAAGTAAGACTAGGCATATCTTTTTCTGTCAAGGCTAGATGAGGCAGCCCAATTAGGAGAAAGGGATCTAAAGGCAGGCGATGTGGTCAGAAACAGCCCCTGACATTTTGTGTCTTTCGAAGCTGTGTTTTCTAAAACCATGCTAGATTTCTTTCTACTATTTCAAGGAGTCTGTTCTACATTGCACGCTTCCCTTCTGTCTTTTGTTTTTGGTGCTGTGTACTTGTTGGGACTCAATGGAGGTCCTTGGACATGCTAAGCCTAAATCCACCAAGTTCATGCCTACTTTGTACATTTTGTTCTTTAATAAACTTAGACCTTGCCCTTAAAATGTTAGAAATTTTACTTTCTTCCTTTGTGGGATAGCTAACTGCCCTGATGTCATTTATAAATTAATCATTGGTTTCTCTGTGGATCTGAGATATCACACTCTGGTATAAATAAACCTGTTTTTATACATTGTATTCTGTCCCTTGTTCTGTTTCCCAGGGCTTCTCTATTATGTTGCCAAAGCTTTATATGTTTCAATGCAAGAGTTCCCTCCCATTCTTCTTCCTCATTTCCATGGTTCTGAGGATGTAACTCAAGATCTCACAGATGCTGGGCATGCATTTTGCTGCTGCACTACGTCCAGCCCTAACTTGTGTGTGTGTGTGTGTGTGTGTGTGTGTGTGTGTATGTGTGTCTGCCTGTCTATTTCTCTCTCTCTCTCTCTCTCTCTCTCTCTCTCTCTCTCTAATTTATATATAAGTATACTGTCACTGTCTTCAGACACACCAGTAGGGGGTACCAGATCCCATTACAGATGGTTGTGAGCCACCATGTAGTTGCTAGGAATTGAACTCAGGACCTCTGGAAGAGCAATCATTGCTCTTAACCACTAAGCCATCGCTCCACCCCACCCCACCCTGCCCCCCAACTTGTTTGAAAGAACACATTTGCCATTATTATGTGTATGCTGTCCCCCATTCATTTTGAAACTGATGATTGAATTTAGACAGCTCTTATCAGATCAGAAATAGAAATGTCTTTGATGAAGAGTATCTACTAGAAAAAAAATAGGAGGGCATCTTACTTGGGAAATAGAATCAATTTCCTTGGAACTAGAAATAAGACACGAATAAGACAGGTGAGACAGGAATGTTTGCTACAATGGTTAGTATACAGTGTTGCATTTGAAGTTCTAAGCAATGCCATAGAATAGGAAGAAAGATCCATGAGGTGAATGGGTTACAAAGTGTAAAACTGATGTCAAAATGTTGAAAACCTCAGAGATGCCATTAGAAGTCGAATGAATTATTCCATCATGGAGATTTCTCATCCAATGCTGCTCTCGGCTTTCAGTCCTGAATAGTTTAAATTCACTTTTGATTTCCTCTGAGGTACTGTATCGTGTGTGGCTTGGGTTCTGGAACTCTAGATAGAGGCAGTGATGGAATGAAGAAAGGACAAACACAGACACGCATACAGAAGAGCTGGGCTCAGGTGGGCCATGAACCAACTGCACAGGAACACAGAATCTCAGGTTGTGTTTATTAGGTACACTCCAAGGGGAGGGGTTGGCTAGTCTCTCTAAAGGTTGTATTAGATCGTTGTATGTCAACTTGCCACAAGCTGAAGTATCTAAGAGGAGGGAGCCTCAGTTAAGAAAATGCCTCCATAAGATCAGGCTGTGTAGGTAAGCCTAAAGCATATAGTGTAAATTAATGATGGATGGGAAGGGTGGGAGGGACCCAACCTATTGTGGCTGAGGCTGGTGGTCCTGGGTTCTATAAGAAGTGAGGCTGAGCAAACTAAGGGGAGCAAGCCAGTAAGCAGCACCCATACATGGCCTGTGCATCAGCTCCTGCCTTCAGGCTCCAGTCTTACTTGAACTCCTGTCCTGACTTCCTTCTATGATGAGCAATGATATGGAAGTGTAAGTCATATACACGCTTTCTCCCTCAAGTTGCTTTGGTAATGGTGTTTCCTCATAACAATAGTAACCCTAACTAGGACAGAGGTGCTGTAGGCTGGCAGTCTCAGACTTTAAGCACCGGGGAGAAAGGGACCACAGTTGCTGGGTTTAGCACATTGATTAATAGTTCATAAGCTTGTCCTTTGTACATAGGGTCAAAATTTGCACTCAGACCACAGGAAAGTTTTGCCATTTCTGAGCCTGATCCATATGGGGAAGGCGTTGCAATTTCCTAAAGGTCTGAGTCCTTGGTCTTCAATATTGACACATTCATTCCTGACTGGGGAGAGGAAATTAGTTTCAAATACTTTGCTTTCTGTTTTAAACCACTTTTTTATGATATGGTCAAGACATAACAACTTGCAAGAATTTAATGTCTTGAAAAGTTTGGAGTTTAATGTGCATCTATAAACCCATCAACACAATGGATGTAAAAAACATCCATTTGTTTTTCTTATTAATTTTCTATATTTTCATGCTTCTCTGTGGTAGGTAGATGGTATTTGACTGGTTTCTGCTTGAGGAATTCGCTGCTATTTTCTGTCTAGCACATTTTCTATATGCTAGTAACTATGACTGTCTTAGTTCCTTTTCTATGCTGTGAAGAGACACTATGACCAAGTCAACTCTTTTCTTTCTTTCTTTCTTTCTTTCTTTCTTTCTTTCTTTCTTTCTTTCTTTCTTTCTTTTTCTTTCTTTCTTTCTTCCTTCCTTCCTTCCTTTCTTTCTTTCTTTCTTCCTTCCTTCCTTATTCCTTCCTTTCTTTCTGTCTTGACTCACTTTTCATTCAATAATGAATAAATCAATTAACATGAGTTTATAAGATTTTTGTTGTTTCTGTTGTTGTTGATATCTATTTTTAATCTATGGTGGCCAAATAGGATACAGGGGGTTATTTCAATTTTCTTGTATCTATTGAGACTTGCTTTGTGTTAAGTATGTGGTCAATTTTGGAGAAAGTTCTATGAGTTGCTGAGAAGAAGGTATATTATTTTGTGTCTGCATGAAACACCCTGTAAATATCTGCTAAGCCCATTTATGATGTCATTGAATTCTAACATTTATCTGTTTAGTTTCTGTGGGGATGACCTATCAGTGAGAGTGGGGATTGGAGTCTCCTACTATCACTTGTGTCATTTAAGCCAGAATAATGTTTCCTTTATGAACTCAGGTGCCCGTATTTTGGTGAATATATGTTTAGACTTGCAATATCCTCTTGGTGGACTTTTCCTTTGTCGAGTATGCGATGTCCTTTTCTCTCTTCTGATTAGTGTTGGCTTGAAGTCTATCTTGTCAGGTATTAAAATGAGTGTGTCTGCCTGCTTCCTGTTCCATTTGGTTAGAAACATGCTGTGCCCAGGGAGTGGCACTATTAGGTGTGTCACTGTGGGCGTGGGCCTTTAAGACCCTCATCCTAGCTGCCTGGAAGTCAGTCTTCCATGAGCAGCCTTCAGATGAAGATGTAGGACTCTCAGCTCCTCCTGCACCATGCCTGCCTGGATGCTGCCCTGCTCCCACCTTGATGACAATGGACTGAACCTCTGAACCTGTACGCCAGCCCCATTAAATGCTGCCCTTTAGTGTCTGTTCACAGCACTAAAACCCTAAGACAAACACTCTTTTTATCCTGATGCATCTTCAATGGTAAGGTATGTTTCTTAGATGCAGAAGGAGGGATCCTGTTTTATAATCCTATCTGTTCATCTGTGTATTTATTCAGGAATTGGGACTATTGGTACTGAAGGTCATCAATGACCAGTGTTGATTCCTGTTATTTTGTTGCTATGGTGAGTTTTTCTTCCCATCTTTTAATTTGCTGTTCTGGGATTATTTATTCCCTGCGTTTTCATGGGTGTGGTTAATCTCTTCAGATTGAAGTTTTTTGTTTTTTTGTTTTTTGTTTTTAATGATGTCTTCTGAAAAGCTGGGCTAGTAAATACATGTTTCTTAAATTTGGTTTGATTATGAAGTGTTTTCTCTCTCCATCTATTGTGATTGAAAATTTTTCTAGGTATAGTAGTCTGGTCTGGTATCTCTGAGCTTTTAGATCTTGCAGAACATTCACAGAGGCCCTTGTGGCTCTTAGGGTCTCCACCGAGAAGTTAGGTGTTACTGTAATGGGTCTT
Organism: Rattus norvegicus; assembly: GCF_021556685.1. Taxonomy (NCBI): domain Eukaryota; kingdom Metazoa; phylum Chordata; class Mammalia; order Rodentia; family Muridae; genus Rattus; species Rattus norvegicus. The sequence continues at coordinate 139,028,502 of NC_141540.1, forward strand.
CCTTTATATGCTATTTGGTCTTTCCCCTTGCAGCTTTTAAAATTTGTTCTGAGAATTTAGTGCTTTGATCGTGCATTGTGGGGAATTTCTTTCTGGTCTAATCTATTTGATGCTAATTATGCTTCTTATACCGTGATAGGCATCTCCTTTAGGTCAGGCAAATTTTCTCCCATGATTTGGTTGGAGTATTTTCTCTTCCTTCGACCTGGATTTCTTCTTCCTCTATTCCTATTATTCGTAGATTTAGTCTTTGCATAGTGTCTTGGATTTTCTGGATGTTTTGTGCCTTGATTTTTTTTTTTTTTTGTTAGCTGTAACATTTTCTTTGGCAGGGAAATCCCTGTCTTCTATCTTGTTTTCAGTGCCTGAGATTATTTCTTGTAAGTCTTGTTCTCTGTTCGTAAGACTTATCTCTGAGAGTTGGTTTTGCTCGATTTTTTTTTCTTTCCAGTTTTTCCTCAATTTGGATTTTCTTTAGTGACTTGATTTCTACTTCCAGATGTTGAACTGTTTTATTTATTTCCTTCTGTTGTTCTCATATTAAGGGGTTTATTTGTATCCTCTTAGAGGTCCCTGAGCATATCCGTAAGAACAACTTTGAAGTACTTGTCTTGTGTTCCAGCCATATTATTTTTCTCAGGGCTTACTGTGGGAGAGTTGCTGGGTTCTGGTGGAGGCGTATTATTCCTGGTGCTGATGGCTATGTTTTTGCAGTGGCATTTAGGCATCTCTGGTTTTGTGATGATTGTCATCAAAGGTGCTGATATCTGGTCTTGTCATCGTTGGGTGGCTGTTCTGTTCCTTGGTGTCTGTTGCCCTCTCTGAATCTGAGGAAACTGCAGGGACAGTGGGTTGCCTGGTAGGCAGTGCTTCTTTGTCCCTGCCAGGTGTGGCCCCTGGGGGTTCCAGGAAGAATGTGTTCTAGGTATTGGGGACTAGCGCTAAAGAATAGACATGGGCTAGAAGAGTAGGGGGTTCTGGAAGTGTCTACAGGAAGGAAACCTGGTTCTTCCACAAGGTTTGACAAAGTCCCCAGCAGGAAGTGAAGTCAGAGAGTAAGAGGTGGGCTTACATCTCAGAGACTGGAGAATTGCTAATGGGAAACAGAAAGGAGAGTGAAGATGGATTATCTGACTCCTAGGCAGGCGTGGTCCGTGGATTCCCAGTTAGAGTTCCTAAAGGTAGGTTTACTTTCAGGCCTTGTTAATACAGTGCTGTAGCAAATAACTGTATCAGTGCACATGCATAAGTATGCAAACCAGACACTGACGATGTCCCCATGTCCTTGGGCATTTGCTGAGGAGGTGTGACCTAGTCAGAGAAGGTATGGAACTAGAGGCATGCTCCGAGGGTTTCTGACCTGTTGCCCTCTCTGCCTCGTGCTTGCCGTTCAAGGTGGGAGCTCTCTGCTTCTGCTCCAGATGCCATGGTTGTTGCTTTTACTTCACCACTGGGGACCCTTACCCTCTGGAACTGTAAGCCCAAATAAACTGTCTTCTATAAGTTGCCTTGGTCATAGTGTTTTATCACAGCAACAGAAAAGCATCGAATACCAGCACTGTCTGTGCCTGCCCATCTCTCTATAGCCTTGTAGGTTCTGGAACATTCTGGTATGTGTTAATGTAAATACAATCATTATTTAATGTGCAGTTTTCTCATAAGTTGGACCTCTCCATGATTTAAATGGCTACCACTTGTTCTTAACTGTTTATCTTAACAAATATTGAATATTTGATCCTAGAGGGCATCCAGTGTAGTTTAATGGTTTTCTTCAGTTAAAATACTCCCAACTTGGAGGGAAGCTCTTTAAAGGACACAAGATAGAAAAAAGGTAAAGCAGTATATTCTAAGGGGAGATGACACATTCCCTCCTGCAGGGCTAGTTAAAACACTGAACAACTCAAAGATTTTCAAAAAGTCCCTGAAATTGACTTGTGGTGTTTTGAATAGGAATGGCCCTCATAGGCTCATAGATTTGAATGCTTGGACACTAGGGAGTGGCACTGCTTGAAAGGGATTAGGTGGTGTGGCCTTGTTGGAGTGGGTGTGGCCTCGTTGGAGGAAGTGTGTCACTGGGTGGGGGGGGGGCTTTGGGGTTTCAGAAGCCCAAGCCAGGCTAGTGGCTTTCTCTCTCCCTGCCACCTGCAGATCCTGACGTAGAACTCTTAGCTCCTTGTCTGCCGGTATGCTGCAATGCTTCTCCTTTTACTCATAATGGACAGACCTCCTGATACTTAAGCAAGCCCCAGCTAAATGCTTTCCTTTTTAAGAGTTTTCCATAGTCATAGCGTCTCTTCACAGCAATAGAGCACTGGCCAAGTCTCTCCTACCTTCACAGACATTACCTTAAGCTGTAAAGAGTGCTGAGAGACACTCTCAGACCAGGCTAAGACCAAGTGAGCTACCTGGAAAAGATGTTCTCTGACCTCCTGAGTTACCAGTGAGCTGTGCAGTGGGCTCCAGGCTCTCAGCTTTCATGAACTGTCACTTGTTCTAGAATGGGTCTATTTGGTCATACAGCTGTCTTTGAGTCATTTCTGCTCCTATAAGTAACCCCTCACCCATATTCCTGTAAGGAACCCCAGTAAAAGTTATTGGTTCCCCAAGTTGGACTGTGGTGGTGTCCTCACTTTGATCTGGAGTAAACAGATGTTTATGTCTCCCTGGGAATAGTTATACATAATTGTTTATAACTTTAATGCCCAACAATGATCTGATTAGTATTCTATTAGACAAATTAGGCAACACGAAGTCCAAGAATCAAGTTTGGGGACATTTCATTTGCTTTGATTAAAATAAGCAAAAGGAACAAGTGGTGTTGGTGTGTGCCTTTCATCCCGGCACTCAGGTGACAGAGGAAGGTAGATCTCTGTGAATTTGAGGCCAGCCTGGTCTATGGAGCAAGTTCCAGGACACCTGGTGCTACACAAAGAAACTCTGTCTTAGAAACAAAACAAAACAAAGTACTCAAAGGTTCCCACATGTCTTAGACAGGGTTTCTATTGCTGCAACAAAACTCCATGAACAAAAAGTAAGTTGGGGAGGGAAGGGTTTGTTCAGTTTTTACTTCGTTGCTGTTCATCACTAATGGAAGTCAGGACAGAAACTCAAAAGGGCAAGATCAGCAGGGTCCTGGGAGTATGGAGGAGTGCTGCTTACTGGCTTTCTTTCTTTTTTTCCTCAATAGAACCCAGAACTACCAGCCTAGGGATGACACCACCCACAATGGGCTGGGCCCTCCCCCATTGATTACTAATTGAGAAAATGCCTTACAGCTGGGTCTCATGGAGCCATTTCCTCAAGGTGAGGCTCCTTTGTCTCTGATGACTCTAGCTTGTGTCAAGTTGACAGAAACCCAGCCAGTACACTGTGAAACATATATAGAAAAGTAGGTATTGTGATTTTTTCCATTTTAGTGTTCTCGGGATACCACCCAGATTCTGCATTAGTGACTGGATGTGAGGGCTCCCATTAGCCGTTTGGAGGAAGTCCTGTCAGAGCATGCAGATAGCCTGAAGACCCAGATCGCCTCAGGGTTTGGATCTCCTAGTTGCTACTGGTCCTAGATAAGGTAGACTCTTCATTAAGTTGCACTGAGCGAGGGCTGGAGAAATGGCTCAGCAGTTAAGAGCACTGACTGCTCTCCCAAAGGTCCTGAGTTCAATTCCCAGCAACCACATGGTGGCTCACAACCATCTGTAATGGGATCTGATGCACTCTTCTGGTGTGTCTGAAGACAGCGACAGTGTACTCATATGCATAAAATTAAAAAAATAGCACTGAGTGAAACTTTGCTAAAACAGACAGCAATACTAGAATTACAGTTGTTTTTAGGAAATGAACCCCAAGTCATCCACAACCTACTTTAGGCAGAAATGGCTAATAGCAGACAACTGTATTCTTCAGGTTACAACAACCCAAGACTACAAGAGCAAGCCAGTCACCCACAGCCATGAGAGCTTTTGGTTAGCTTCGTTCTGTGTTTAATAGATAATGTTTGAGTGCCTCTCTTCAGATGGGCCCCCATTCTAGTTCCTTTTGCTTCGCTCCGCCACTCACATACAAGTGCATAGAACCTCCACATGAGACGCTCTGCCAGTGTGTTTCCGATTTGGCCTTTGTGAGATTCGAACAGTGATTCTTGTGCACAAAAGCAAGTTAAAAACAGCAAGCTAATACACATCACTTAAATACATATTGCTTGAAACACCTATCATTGCTCCCCTTGTGGAAGACAATATTTTTCCTGGGGGGGGGGGGACACGACCAGGCATACATCCTGGAAAACTCCTATGTCCAGTCTATGCCCTCTTTTCAAGAATAAAAAAATCACCTTCTGGAAGCATCTATTCCTGCAATTATTCGGCTTCACCTGGAAGCAGATTGCCCGCCCAAATGTCTAACTTATCTAGGAAGTTTAGTATCCCAGTCTTCGGTATGAGTACTAACCCCACTGTTTCACCCTTGTACCCCGAACTAAATCATGCATTTGCCAGTACATGGCTTACTGCACCCATTGTAGATTTGTTCAGGAAAAGTGCAAGAGAGAAGAGTTCATAAGCATGTGGTCAATAGTTCCTCTCAGAGTTAGCGCTTCCCAGCTGACAAGCCCCTCGTGAGTCTTGTCAAGCAAAATCTATGCCATGATGCTTAGTCCCTGTTGCAGGATATTTGGTCACACCATAAACCCCAGGATCGTGTTATTTACTGAAGGAAGCTACCTCTAGTTGTGGTGTGACTCAGCCCTAGCACACACCTTTATTTCTTCTGTCTGGAATACAGACACGACCTTAGTATTCACACCTTTAATCCCAAACAGGGAAGGAAAAGTTAGTTTGTAAAAGGGAGCACCCGTATTTGAAAATGACTTCTAGTTGAGCGGCAGACCAAGTGACACATCGGAGAAAAGATTTGACAGAATAGGATCTGCCCAACTCTCATGAGGAGAGGAAAGGGGAGCTACTTAAGGGAGCAGCACAGAGAAAGCGAGAAGAGGCAGTTTTACCAGGAGAGTTTTACAGAGATAGGTTGAAGAGAAACATGTTAGACACAGGTGAAGACAGAGGAGCCAAAGGATGAGAAGGAGCCAGAAGATTCGAACAGATTGACTGAGATAGTTTGAGGTCAAGCAGAGCAATTCAAGAGGAGCTGAGAGAAGCCAGTTTGAGTCAGTCAGCATGGAGAGGAGTTTGACCCAGAAGAGCTGAGTTGAACCTGCCAGTCAGAGATCCGGAAGAACTAGGAAGGGGTGAGAGTATTCAGCTGTAAGTCTCAGAGGCTGAAAACACTTAGACCTAGGTAAGATTGTATGGAGCTAGAAGCTTCCAGGACTAGGTGTAGGTTAGCAGACTGTGGCAATAAGTCTTTGAGGCAACAATTATTACAGGAGAATAAAAGCTACTTTTACAAGTCCTCACTTTACTGACACTTTAAATGTCCTCTGCACAATCCCAGGATCTTACAGAGAAACAGCCCAAGATCACAGATGCTTAGCAAAATGGCTCAGGTCAGAAGAGCAGACTATGGCGGCAACCAGATTTTTCTAAGCCCCCATCCAATGCCTCTCTGCTCCCCAGCAGTGCCCCATCAAGAACTACTCACACACATTCATGCTTGTGCATGAATACTCACACTGTGCCACATCTGGTTTCACACACCTTGTCATTTAACTCGTACTTTCCACACCCAAGAAGGTATGTGGTGGTTTTTTGTTTTTTTTTTTGTTTGTTTGTTTGTTTTTTTCAATTAAAACACTGTGGTTCAAGACGAAAGCTACAAATTCTGTCATCAAATTTTACTCTAAAATTAATTTTAAGACCACATCTGAACCACTAGGACATTTAAAGACTCTTTTTCTTCTCTTGCCCTCTTCTCAAAACCCGCACTGAGGATTTGACAGTGTTCCTGATGGGCATTCTTGTGTAACCCTGGTGATTTCCCTCTTCCTGTCTCTACTTTTTCCTTTTTCCTTTCCTTTCTTTTCCTTTCCTTTCCTTTCCTCTCCTTTCCTCTCCTTTTTTAACTTTAACCCTCGCTCACAGCCACCCCTTCCCACAATCCTCTCCCCCCAACCCCCAGCCTGCCACCATGAAAGGCACTTCTCTGGGTCCTGTGGGATTAGCAGAGTCTCAGCTCTCACTTCCTAAGGCCCAGCTATAGGTCTCCCCTCAACAGCCCACCTTTCTCCCTTCCAGTAGTGAGCAAGAGGAAACACAGACACGGGAAGGTCTTGTAAATTGCTTCAATGAAAGAGAGTCGATCTCCTTGGAGCCCATCTGAAAAGGCAACAGTGCCCAGAGGAACAGCCCTGGCGTTAAGAAGTCCCTGAGCACCCAGGATGACCACTTTTAGTAGAAGACTTTGTGCATGTTTTTCCTTGTCTGCTGGGAGCGTTGTCTACTTTGACCACAGCTGGCTTCTGGTTGGTTTGTTTTACTGGCCTCTCGGGTTCCTGTCTCTTCTCTTCCCTAGGTTTGGTTCTTGACCTCATCTCATCTGTAGACCAAGGACTGGTATCTTCCATGGTAGTCTGTACTCTGTTGTCGATCGCCTTGATCCTGGCTTCCTCCATGGCTCCGATACGCATCTGTTCCCTGGCCTTGGCACACTCCTGCTCCTTGGTCCTGACATACTCCTGCTCCTTGGCACTGACGTACTGCTGCTCTTTGGCCCTGACATACTCCTGTGCCTTGGCCCTGACACAGTCGTGTGTCCTGGCTCTGGCATGAGCTTGTTCCCTGGCTCTGGTACGAGCCTGTTCCCTGGCCTTGGAACGCACTAGGTCCTTAGCTCTAGACCTGGCCCTTGTCCTTGCCCTTGACCTGGCTCTTGACCTGATGCTTGACCGGGCGCTTGACCGGGCGCTTGACCGCACGCTTGACCGCACGCTTGACCGGGCACTTGACCGGGCGCTTGACCGGGCGCTTGACCGGGCCCTTGAGCTGGCTCTTGACCTAGCCCTTGACCTGGCCCTTGACCGGGCTCTTGACCTGGCCCTTGACCTGGCCCTTGAGCTGGCCCTTGAGCTGGCCCTTGATCTGACCATTGATCTGGCCAGTGATCTGGCCCTCCTGGACCTTGCCTTCAAAGCCCTGGCCTTGCGTCTCCAGACTTCTCTGGCCTTCTTGGCCGCCTTGCGACGCGAGCGGGGCCTGAGTGGTCTTGGGGATTTGAGCACAGTCTTCCCGTGAGAGTGGCTGCCCAGTGTCAACCGGGACCGTGGCGCCTTTCTCCTAGGCTTTGAAATTTTCCAGACCCTGAAGTAGCCTGCAGCGTCGCTGCCACTGACCCTCAGGAGCGTGTATTTCTCCGACCTGGTGGAGTCCCCCGCTTGGTGAGAGGAGATCTTCCTGCGCACTTCATAGCCGGCGTTTCCCAGCTCCTTCTTGAGTGCAGCCAGAGTCAGGCGCTGGTGGCCAGCAATGGCCCTGAGCAGCAGCTGGGACACTCTGAGCACGGACTGTGCACCCCGCCTGACCGGCGTCCTCAGGGCTCTCTCCACAGGCTGCTGGATCTGGATAGTAAGTTCTGCGCCTTGGGATTCCCCAGTGGGCTGGGCGGCCTCAGCCATGGCCCCGCTTCCCCCCAGCCGCGGGGCCACCCGCTTTGATCTGGCCTCTGGCTTCAGCTGGTGTGGGGTTCTGGGGCGCCTACGTCACAAAGCCCTCCACCCTGACTCCGTGCTTGTGCTTGCGTCCTGGTTGAAAGGCAGATGTAGCTCACTGCTTTCCTTTGACCTCTGCTCCATCCCCACACTTCACATCTGCATGTATCTAACAATTGCCAGTGTAACCATCACCTCCATGGGTTTGTTCCTGGCTGGTTCTTGCTGAAAATGTGAATATTTGGAAAGAATATATACTCTGAAGAAATTAAGGAAGACCTATTTAGAAAGATAAGACTAAGGGGAAGGGAGACAAGAATGAACAAATGAAATGACTGCAAAGAAAACTATTTCTTCAGTCCTCACAGAAAACAAAAACCAAAAACAAATAAACAAAACCAAAAACAAAAAATCCCCCATTCAACTCTTAAGTGAAATTTCCCCAAGGAAAATGAGAGAACACTTTTTTTTTTTAATTCTGTCTTCTTCTTGTGCTGTTTTGTCCCTGGACATATTTGTGCTGAGAAGCCCCCATGTCCTAGAAAAATGTGTTTTCAGGGAATTTTAGCATGTGCCAAGCAAGGGTCTGAATAGGATAACCTCAGGAAGATAGGGCCAGAGGCCTGTGTAGGAGGTAGAGGGAGCCTCAGGAGGCTGGTAGACTCCCGAACTGCAGTGACTGGGAAATCTCTTTTCCAGAGAAAGCTGAGGAGGAACAAGCTACACCTCGAGCAACCAACACAGGAAGGAACACAAGTGGCCTCAGACCAGAGAAACACAGGTCAAAACAGTTCAGCCCAGGAGGTTCAGTGGTGCTGCCATTTCAGAAGGGGACTCGTCTTCTGCTCCCCTTCAAGACGGGGCACGTCTTCTGCCCTTCTTTCTGGAGTCATTGCCTGGTGAAAGCACCGGTTGGCTCATAAGAACAGCTGTTACCCTGGTACTGTCCCAGGTCAGGGAGAGCCGTAAAAGGCTCTTTGAGCATCTAAAACGGAACATCCCGCCCCATATTTAGGGCTCTTAGCTTGTAGAGCCCGAGTGGCAGAATAGTTTGGGCTACAAAGCAAGACCCTGTCTCAAACCTTCAACCATCCCAACCAAAGAATCTTCCGGAGGGAAAGCAGTGGAAACAGACTTAAGCATCAAAGAGCAAAGGGTGCATAGGATAAGGCCAGAGACTGCAGAGGCCAAAAGGAGCACAGAGAAATGGCAGGTGGAGAGCTGGGGGAGGTGGACACTGGAAGAAAGAGCAGAATCCATAAGCAAAGCAGGCTCCTATATATGTTTGGATGCCTGGTCCTAGTTTGCATTGCTATTTTGGGAGACTGTGGGATCTTTAGGATATGGAAGCTGACTGGAGAAATGGAGTCTGGGGTAGGGAACAGGACATTGCAGATTATATAACCATCATCCTATTGATCTCTCTGCTTCCTGGTCCTCTGGGATGAGAAAGTTCTTGCCCCATCCACATTGTAATGAGCTCTACTGCATCTTCCCCACTATAATGCTATACACTCCTAAGTCGAACTTCCTCCCTTAAGCTGCGCCAAGTCCAAGAAGAGTAAATAGTGCAGAAAATTAACCCAAGAAATGGGGCTACTGCCCTGAAAAAACATGTCCGTGTGGTGTATAAGCCCTGAACTTATTTGCACAAGGAATGCAGAAGAGTTTGCAAGCTAGGAAAGACCTCACATGCTCTAGGGAAGGATTAGTGGGCCAATCCGATAATCATGCCAATCGTACTGTGGACAGTAAAGGTTTGAACATTCCAGAAGGGAGCGCCATCTCTACCTGGATATAAGCAAAAGGCTGTTCTTATTGTTGGGGCGAGGCTGAATTCAAAGGTACTGAATTAATATGTTTAGTGGAGGACATTTCAAGAAAGCCTACGGACTAGTGATTGTTCAATATTCCTAGCCATATTTACAGTGACAAAGAGCAAATGGTGGAGCAGAAGGATGCGAATCGCCATTCTTGACCTCAAACTATACTATAGAGCAACAGTGATCAAAACAGCATGGTATCAGTACAAAGACTGGCAGGTAGATCAATGGAAGAGGATTGAAGACCCAGAAATAAAACCACACACTTACGGACACTTGATCTTTGACAAAGAAGCCAAAAATATACAATGGAGAAAAGAAAGCACCTACAACATATGGTTCTGGTCTAACTTGAAGTTTCTATGTAGGAAAACGAAAATAAATACATATTTGTCACCTTGCACAAAGCTCAAGTCCAAGTTGATCAAGGACCCCACTATAAAACGAGATACACTGAATCTAATAGAAGAGAAAGTGGGAAAGAGTTTCGAACTCATTGGCACAGGGGGAAATTCCCCAAACAGAACTCCAATGTGAGCCAATGTGAGGCTTTAAGAGCAAGAATTGATAAATGGGACCTCATAAAATTGGAAAGCTTTTTTTTTTCCGGAGCTGGGGACCAAACCCAGGGCCTTGCGCTTGCTAGGCAAGCGCTCTACCACTGAGCTAAATCCCCAACCCCCATGGAAAGCTTTTGTAAGGCAAAGGACATAGTCAATAAGACAAACCAGCAACCAACAGATTGGGAAAAAAATTTCACTAACCCCACATCTGACAGAGGGCGAATATTCAAAATATATAAAAAGCTCAAAAAGCTAACCATGAAAAGAAAACAATTCAATCAAAAAATGGGGTATAGAACTAAATAAAGAATTCACAATAGAGGAATCTCAAATGGCTGAGAAGCACTTAAAGAAATGTTCAGAGTCCTTAGTAATCAGGGAAATGCAAATCAAAACGACCCTGAGATTCTACCTCACACCAGTGAGAATGGCTAAGATAAAAAACTCAGGCGACAGCAGATGCTGGTGAGGATGTGGACAAAGAAGAACACTCCTCCATTGTTGGTGGGATTGCAAGCTGGTACAACCACTCTGGAAATCAATCTGGAGGTTCCTCAGAAAATTGGAAATAGATCTACCTAAAGACCCAGCTATACCACTCTTGGGTATATACCCAAAAGATGTCCCACCAGGCCACAGGGGCACATGCTCCACTATGCTCACAGTGGCCTTATTTGTAATAGCCAGAAGCTAGAAACAACCCAGATGTCCCACAATGGAAGAATGGGATACAGAAAATGTGGTTCATTTACACAATGGAATACTACTCAGCTATTAAGAATGAGGACATCATGAGTTTTGCAGGAAAATGGATGGAAATAGAAAATATCATCCTGAGTGAGGTAACTCAGACCCAAAAGGACATGCATGGTATGTACTCACTAATAAGCAGATATTAGCCAAAAAAGTAGACACAGGACTCAGAAGGTCAACAAGCTGAAGGACCCAAGTGAGGATGTCTCAATCTCACTTGGGAGGGAGAAGAAAGCAGGCACAGGGGGAGGGCAGAGGGAGGGACCTGGGCAGAAGAGGAGACAGGGATGGGAAGGGGGAACATGATCAGATATTGGGGGGATGGCAGGACTGAAGCCCTGAGGGCCAGCAGAAAGAACGGAATCAGGCATCTGAGGTAGGAGGTGGGGGGACCTTCTAGAATGTACCAGAGACCTGGGAGGTGAGAGACTCTCAGGACTCAAAGGGAGGAACCTTGGATGAAGTACTCTATAATGGGAAGGGGGAACTTGTAGAGTCCACACAGGGCATCAAGTGGAGGGATGGGGTTGCTATTCTATAGTCAAAAGCTCTTAACCAGAATTGTTTCTATATGAAGGAACTGCAGGGACAAAAATTGAGAAGAGTATGAGAGAAAGGAGGTCCAGTAACAGGCCCTAATTGGGGTCCATGCTGTGGTGTGCTAGCATGGCTGCCCTCTGTGAGGCCCAACAAGCAGCTCAAAGAGTCAGATGCAGATACTAGCATGCAAACAATGGACAGAAACTGGGGACCCCTGTGGTTGAATTGGGGAAAAGCTGGAAGAAGCTGAGGAGGAGGGTGACCCCACGGGAAGACCGGCAGTCTCACCTAACCTGGACTCCCAAGATCTCTCAGACACTGAGCCACCAACCAGGCAGCATACACCAGCTGATATGAGGTCCCCAGCACATACAGCAGAGGACTGCTAGGTTTGGCTTTAGTCAGAGAAGACGCACCTAATCCTTGAGAGACTTGAGGCCCCAGTGAGTGGGGAGATCTGGTGGGGTGGGAGTTGGGGGGGTGGGGACATCCTCTTGGAGATGGGGGAGGGGGGAGGAGGTATGGGAGGGGGTCTGGGGGGGTGTGCAGACCGGGAGAAGGATGAAGTCTGGACTGTTAAAAAAGGATTAAAGAATAAAAAATAAATATATTAAAAAAACAAGAGTTTCTATTTCATGTCACTGCTTTCTACAATTTTGTTTCATATATTGGTTGCTTAGATTTTCTTTCATTCATACTTTTTTGAAATTTGTTTATATTTGCAATTTATCATTTACAAATTTTCAATCACACACACACACACACACACACACACACACACACACACACACATGAGGCTTTCACGAGTGCCCCTTATTCTATATCAACAGTAATTTCTAATATGTTTTGATATGTATGGTTGGTCTTCGACTACCTCTCATTTACTTTTTACCCTCCTCCTTCCTCCTTTTCCCCTTACTTACCTGTTTTATAATGTGCATACCGATAACCTTCTCTCCAATCTATCAACTGCGCTTTCTTAGCTGGACATAGTGGCTTATGTCTGTAATCCCAGTATCCAGGTAGCTGAGGATCACAGTGAGTTAGAGGCTAGCCTGGGCTACATAGACAGTTTCAACAGTTCTACCTTTCCAACTAGCACCCTAATACCACTATCCCTGAACCTTAGTAGGCACATGAATGGACACACAAATGTCTCCTACAGCAAGAGGAACCTGGGAATGCTGGGAAACTAGTGTGAATGTTACTGTCCATCTCGTTCCTAAACTGCAGCAGGAAACAGAGTCCCTAGTGAAGACAAAGCTCTTGCAAGACTAGTATAAAACAAATGAGCCAAAAGAGTGCGTAAAAGTTACAACTAGAAGACAGACCAGTTCCAACAGATGTACCAACCGAAGCAAAGAAAAAGAACACACAACAGCACCCTCCCCCACCCCCCCAGAACACACCCTAACCCAACAGCTTAGTCATCAAGGTAGCTGACATGTTAGAGGAAAAAAGTTCAGAGTTCTTCTTTAAATAAAGATCAGTGACCAAATCAAAGAAGAAAAACCAAGTCAAAAGCCATTCAGGACCTAGACAAGACAACTTTAAAAGGGAAGGAAATGGTAATTTGGAAGAGAAAAATTTAAAATATGGAGGAAAAATCAACCAGAAAATTGGAACACCGAAAAGGAGCCAGAAGGAATATTTGGAAGGGGATTGAGGCTGGGGTTAGGAGGAAGAGGAGGAAGAGGAGGGGAAGAGGAGGAGGGAGATGAGGGTGGGGATTACAGTCATCAGAATATACTTTACGTATCCATAAATCTGTCAAAAAATAAATTCAGTTTAAAAGATAATCCCAAAACAAGACTATCTGAATTCTGACTGGCTTTTAAGGAAGACCAGCAAGAGAAGTAATATTACCAATCTCAGCTTATGAAGTCAGTATGACACTGTGATGGTTAGAGTTAATTGTCAACTTGGCAGGAGTTAGGCTTGCCTGAGAGCTGCTCCTCTGGGTGCACCTAGGAGATGTTGCTTCGATTGTGTTTATTGAGTTGGGAAGACCTACTCTGTTTTACTGCTTTCAATTCCTCAGTGACCCGGCTGAGCCAACCAGGGCTCGCTATCACCCACTTAACTTAAGATCATCAGTTGAGTGAACCTCTTCTTCTTTTTAGAATATTCATACTCAGCTTTATTGAATATTCATTCCATTGCAGCAACGAGAATTGGACCATACAATTGAAATCCATACCCTTCTCTCATTGTTTTCTTTTCTTTTCTTTTTTTGGCCAGGTTGTTTGCTCCTAAGAACTCTACATTTTTGATGAGAAAGGAAAAACGGTAGCTCTCTGTTAGTGTGTGCTTGTAAGCAGTTCTTTAATAGAATTGTTCTCTGATTAAAATAGCCAGATTAGGAGGGGGAAAAACCGGCTTTAGACAAGATTATTGTGTTATTGCAACGGAACAATAAAAAAAAATGTAAGAACTGTAGTGCAGGGCGGGAATTAGGAGATCTGTGTGCAATTGCATGAATTGCATGGTATATTTCCATAGACATTTCTTGACCCCTGTAAGGTTACACTGACTGAAGAGGTGCACAGTGTGAAGGAATCTCACAGGGAATCTGCTCCACACACAAGGTCCATTAAACTTGAAGCAGGGAATGCAAAACTATGAGTTCAGCCACAAAGTAGCATTTCAAAACTACATTGCAGACATTGTAGCCATGTCTAAACACAGGCAGACAGACACCTGGGCAAATCACAAAAATGACCAAGCAGCCTCTCTTGCAGCTAGCATGAGGGTTTGCTGCTGTTTGTTCATTAGTTCTTGCTCCATGATGTTCCCAACTCACAGATGACAATTAAGACATCCAATCATCCTGTTTCCTGACAGCCCCACTTAGCACAGCACTCTTTTCCCATGTTACTGAGATAACTTCCCAGATTCCCAAGGCTCTTCTCTCTCTCCCTCTCCCTCTCCCTCTCCCTCTCCCTCTCCCTCTCCCTCTCCCTCTCCCTCTCCCTCTCCCTCTCCCTCTCCCTCTCCCTCTCCCTCCCTCTCTCTCTCTCCCACCCCCTATGCCTCCCCCTCCCCCTCCCCCTCTCCCTCTCCCTCTCTCGCTCTCTTGTGCTCTCTCACTCTCTCATTCTCTGCTCTCTCACTATCTCTAGCTCTCGCTCTTGCTCTCGCTCTGACTGTAAGAAGCAATAGGCTCACCTCTGCTCCAAGTGCCTCCTGGTGTCTGTGGGCGTCTCCACATCATCTTTTTTTGCTGTCAGGCATGAGAAGGATTTTTTTCCCCTTGCTCTTCTGACCTCTGAACCCTGTTTGGTCTTTTCTGTCATGGGTAAGTTTCTTATTCTATGTTGCCAGCTTTTAAAATCTTTTCTTACAATGGCTTCTTAGCTTTATGACTTGTTTCTCTACTAGATTATTAGTAAATCATCTTGCATTTTAATATTTTAATATATTTTAACGTTCCCTCCAACCCATCTGAATTTTAATTTTGCAGACATATAATGGGTATGGGGGGGGGCTGGTGTTCTTTGTTATTGCAAACCTAGGCTATATCAGGAATTAATTCACAATGACCATTTAA